>NC_037687.1:42123944-42150602 GCF_003255815.1 Theropithecus gelada | reverse complement strand
TTTTTTTTTTTTTTTTTTTTTTTTTTTTTTGAGACGGAGTCTTGCTCTGTGCCCCAGGCTGGAGTGCAGTGGCGCGATCTCGGCTCACTGCAAGCTCCGCCCCCCCGGGTTCACGCCATTCTCCTGCCTCAGCCTCCCAAGTAGCTGGGACTACAGGCGCCCACCACCTCGCCCGGCTAATTTTCTTGTATTTTTAGTAGAGACGGGGTTTCACCGTGTTAGCCAGGATGGTCTCGATCTCCTGACCTCGTGATCCGCCCGTCTCGGCCTCCCAAAGTGCTGGGATTACAGGCTTGAGCCACCGCGCCCGGCCGATTTCAGTCCTTTAAAGTTTTTTTTTTTTTTTTTTTAACCTTTCCTTTTGAAATAATTTAAGTCTCACAAGAAGTTGCAAAATTACTACAAATAGGCTGGGCATGGTGTCTCATGCCTGTAATCCCAACCCTTTGGGAGGCCAAGGAGGTTGGATCACTTCAGCCCAGGAGTTTGAGACCAGCCCAGGCAACATGGCAAAACCCTGCTCTATAAAAAATTAGCTGGGCATGGTGGTGTGTACCTGTAGTTTGAGCTACCGGAGAGGCTGAGGTGGGAGGATCACCTGAGCCCAGGGGGATCGAGGCTACAGTGAGCCGTGATTGTGCCACTGCACTCCGGCCTGGGCAACACAGTGAGACCCTGTCTGGAAAAACAAAACAAAACAAAACAAAAAAACTACAAATGTGTATCTACATGTGAAAGAATGAAGTTGGAACCTTACCTCACATCATATATAATAATTAACTCAAAGTAGATCATAGACCTAAATGTAAGAGTTAAAATTGTAAAACTCTTGGAAGAAAATATAAGATTATATCTTTGTGACCTTGAGTTAGGCAGTGATTTCTTAGGTGAGACACCAAAAGCACAAACAACAGATAAGTAAAATAGACACATTAGACTTCATGAAAATTTGAAACCTTTGTGATGCAAAGGATGCCATCAAGAACATAAAAAGACAAACCATAGAATGGGAGAAGATAATTGCAAATCAT
Source organism: Theropithecus gelada (assembly GCF_003255815.1). NCBI lineage: Eukaryota > Metazoa > Chordata > Mammalia > Primates > Cercopithecidae > Theropithecus > Theropithecus gelada. The sequence continues at coordinate 42,149,571 of NC_037687.1, read as the reverse complement.
GTCTATAAAGGACTTATGTGCTGAATATACAAAGAACTGTCACAACTTGACAATATAAAAACAACCCAATTTAGACAGGGGCAAAGGATTTGAATGGCTATTTCTCCAAAACATCCAAATGGCCTATAACCACATGAAAATGGCTCAGTGTAATTATCATTAGGGTAATGCTAATCAAAACCACAGGATTCTATTTCGCACCAACAAGGATGACCATAGCCAAAAGGGTGGGCAATAACAAGTCTTGGCCAGGATGTGGAGAAATTGGAACCCTCATACATGGCTGGTGGGATTGTAACATGGTGTAGCCATTTTGGAAAACAATTTGGCAGTTACTAAAAAAAATACATACGTAGAATTACCATATGATCCAGCAATTCCACTCCTAGGTATATACTCAAAAGAAATACTAACATATGTTCACACAATTACTTGTACATGCATGTTCAGAGTAGCGTTATTCGTAACCCCAGAAGTGAAAATGACCCGATGTCCATCAACTGATAATTGGCCAAATGGAATGCGATATAGACCCACAATGGTATATTATTCTGCCTTAGAAAGGAATGAAGTACTGATACAGACTACAACATGGATGAACCCTGAAACACACATGAATGAAAGAAACCAGACCCAAAAGAGCATATATTGCTTCCTCCCATTTATATGAAATGTTCAGAGTAAGCAAATCTACAGAGACGGAAAATAGATTAGTGTTTGCCAAGGGCTGGGGATGCTGTGAACAGGAAATGCAAAGTGATTGCTAGGGGTGCAGAGTTTATTTTGGGGACGATAAAAATTTTCTAAGCTTAGGTTGTGGTGACGGGGAAATATACGCTTTTAAAGGGTACATTTTATTCATTCACATTTGATGTGATTGTTGGTGTGTGTTTGGATTAACATCTGTCGTTTGTGCTGGTTTTTGTATGTGTCACATCTTTTTTTCTCCTTTTATTCTGCCTTTATTGCCGTCTTTCTGATAAGCAGATATTTTCTAGTGTTTCATTTTTATTTGGTTGGGTTTTAAACTCTTTCTTGTTATTTTTTTAGTGGGTCTCTAGGGATTACAGCATGCATCTAAATTTATCACAGTCTACTTCAGATTAATATTAAAACTTAGTTCTAGTTAAATATAGAAATTTTGCTGTAATATAGTTTCATTTTCTTTTCCCTCTTTTGTGTTATTATTGTCACGTTACAAGCCCCACAGGATGGTTTTATAATTATTTTATGAAATCTTTTAATTCAGTCAAGAGAAGAAAAGAAAAAATGTATTTATGTCATCTTTTCTATTTGCCCATGTATCTACCTTTTCTCATGTTCTTTCTTATTGTAAATTGGAGTTATACGGCCTCTTTTCCTTTCAGCCTAAAGGACTTCTGTAATATTTCTTACAGATCAAATCTTCTAGCAGTGAATTCTCTCAGTCTTTGTCTGGGAATGCCTTTATTTAGCCTTGATTGATTGATTTTGATGCAGGATCTTGCTCTGTGGTACAGGCTGGAGTGCACTGAACTGCAGCCTCAACCTACTGCGTTCAAGCGATCCTCTACCTCAGCCTTCTGAGTAGCAGGGACTATAGGTGTGCGCCACCACACTCAGCTAATTTTTAAATTTTTTGTAGAGATGAAGTTTTACCATGTTGCTCAGGCTGGTCTTGAACTCTGGGACCCTAGCAATCCTCCCACCTTGACCTCCCACAGGCATGAGCCACTGCACCCAGCCAATTGAAAAAAATTTTTTTTCTTTTGTTTTGAGACAGAGTCTTGCTCTGTCCCCCAGGCTGGAGTGCAGTGGGTGTAACCTTGGCTCACTGCAACCTCCACCTCCTGGGTTCAAGTGATCCTCGTGCCTCATCCTCTTGAGTAGCTGGGCTTACAGGTATCTGCTACCACGCTTGGCTAATTTTTGTATTTTTAGTAGAGATGGGGTTTCACCATCTTGGCCAGAGTGGTCTTGAACTCCTGGCCTCAAGTGATCCACCCGCCTCAGCTTCCCAGAGTGCTGGAATTACAGGTGTGAGCCACCGTGCCCAACCATTTTTTTTTTTTAAATTTTTCATTTTTCTTTAGAGATGGGGATCTCGCTATGTTGCCCAAGCTGGTCTCAAACTTCTGGCCTCAAGTTATCTTCCTGCCTGGGCCTCTCAAAGTGCTGGTATAATAGGCATGAGTTGCTGTGCCCTTTTCCACCTTGATTTTTGAAGGATAGTTTTGCTGGCTATAGAATTCTTATTTGACAGTTTTTTTTTTTTTTTCCTTCAGCATTTTGAAAATGCTATCCTCCATTGTTTCTGGCGGGAAACAAGCTGTCATTTGTACTGATGCTGAAGCTTTTCTCCTTGTGTTTGTCTTTCAACAGTTTGACTATGTTTAAAAACAAAACAACACCAAAACCAATTTGACTACGTTGTGTCCAGTGTGGCTCTCTCTTTATTTATTGTGTGTGGAGTTTCTTGGCCTTCTTGGATGTGTAAACTAATGTTTTCCATCAGATTTGGGATGTTTTGGGCTATTACTTGTTCAGATTTTTTTTTCTGGCTCTATTTTTTTTTTTTTTTGGGGGACAGAGTTTCACTCTGTCGCCCAGGCTGGAGTGCAGTGGCATGATCTCGGCTCACTGAAAGCTCCGCCTCCCGGGTTCACGCCATTCTCCTGCCTCAGCCTTCCAAGTAGCTGGGACTACAGGTGCCCACCACCATGCCCAGCTAATTTTTTGTATTTTTCAGTAGAGACGGGGTTTCACCGTGTTAGCCAGGATGGTCTCGATCTCCTGACCTCGTGATCCACCTGCCTCGGCCTCCCAAAGTGCTGGGGTGAGCCACCGCGCCTGGCTTTTATGGCACTCTCTCTCCTCTTTATGGACTCGCATTATGTCTGTCTTGATGCCTTTGATGGTGTCCCTCATGTCTCTGAAGGCCTGTTTATTCGTATTCAATCTTTCTTACAGATTATATAAATTCTGTACAGATTATATACATTTTTTTGATCTGTCTTTAAACTCACTGGTTCTTCTCAAATCTGCTGTTGAGCCCCTCTAGTGAATTTTTTATTTTAGTTATCAGAATTTCCATTGCTTTTTTCTAATTTCTATTGATTATTTCTACTTTCCTTTAATTTTTTAAACATTATTTTATTTAGTATTTGAACATACTTGTAACAGCTGTTTGAGGTGTAACTTGTAAGCCCTCTGGAAGTCAATTTCTATTAACTGATTCTTTTCCTGAGTAGGGGTCACATTTTACTGTTTGTGTGTCTCACAATTTTTTTTTCCTTTTTTTTTTTTTTTTTTTGAGACAGAGCCTTACTCTGTCGCCCAGGCTGGAGTGCAGTGGCACAATTTTGGCTCACTGCAACCTCTGCCTCCTGAGTTCAAGCAATTCTCCTGCCTCAGCCTCCCGAGTAGCTGGGATTACAGGCCTGCGCCACCATGCCTGGCTAATTTCTGTGTTTTTAGTAGACATGGGGTTTCCCCATGTTGGCCAGGCTGGTCTCAAACTCCTGACCTCAGGTGATCTACCCGCCTCAGCCTCCCAAAGTGCTGGGATTACAGGTGTGAGCCACCGCACCTGGCCATGAGCCACTGCGTCCAGCCTTTTTTTTGTGTGTGTATGTGTGAGATAGGGTTCCACTCTTGTCGCCCAGGCTGGAGTGCAGTGGCAGGATTATGGCTCTTCTCAGCCTTGACCTCCTGGGCTCAAGTGATTCTCTTGCCTCAGTCTCCCAAATTGTTGGGATTATAGGCATGCAACACCATGCCCAGCTTTGTGTGTTTGGCGTGGGTGTGCACACGCATGCATACATGTAGAAATGAGGCTTCCTATCTTGTCCAGGCTGGTCTCAAACTCCTGGGCTCCAGTGATCCTCCTGCCTTGGCCTTCCAGAGTGTTGGGATTACAGGCGTGAGCCACTGTACCCAGCCTCAGTTTGTTGAGTTGCTGCTCATACACTGTAGCAACTGTGGATTCAGATCTCTCCCTTCCCAGGCCGCAGTTGCCCTCACCATTTTTCTCCTTTTGTTTTGTTTACTGAGTATCCTGGGCTAATTCTTTGGAGTTTGTCTCCTTGTGGTATAGAGACTCTCTTTTCTTTTCTCTTTAAAAAAAAAAATTGTTTTAATTTTAAGCATAACTTACTAGGGGTTGCCTTTGGTTCAGCGTGGTTTAGTGGTCAGATTAAAGATAGTGCTGAAACACCTTGAGCCAATAAAGCTTCCGTCCTTTGCCAATGGATCTGTGTCTGTGGGTTGGGGAATATTTTCAAAGTTCAGTTTCTTCCTTTGTTTTTTTCCCAAGCAGTTTCTGAGTCAGCCCCAGCTATTACTTTCTGCCTGGCCTTCTGGTGTCTCCCTTGCACACTCTCAAGGCCTCATGTTGGGCCGGGGATGTATGGACAGCAAGGGCCCCTCTAGTCTCTCTGGAGCTTGTGTGCAACCTTGTGTATATGCACATTGTTCCAGACCAGCAGGGCTGCATGGGACCTTACCAAGGCCTGGTGTGGCTGTCTCATTCCCTGGATCTTCCTGCTAAATTTCTGGCTAGTCTCCAGGCCCGCTGCTGGCTCCAGCCAGATCGTAACCACAGTCTAGCTGTGATGTTGGTCTTCCCCATTTGTTTGGCACTAGGCCCCCCTCCAGCCACAAAGTTTTCATGGCTTGCTCTGCCTTGGTCAAACGGATGGAGTTGGTGTGTGTGATGGGAGGAACCCCAAATTAAACGCCACATGCTCACACTGTTCTTACTTGAAGTTCAGCGTTTATTTATTTAGTTTTTGAGTAAATGCTTCTTGGGTAGTTACATGCCTTCGGTTGATTTCTAGAATCCTCAAATGGTTGTGTTTGGCAATTCTGTCTACTTTCATTGTTGATTTTGGTGGGAAATACTTTTCTGAGCTCCTCCTCACTTCCCCATTCCAGAAGTCTGGTTAGCAGTTTTGACTTTTGATTTTCTCTTTAATTTGAGACATACCCAGAAGTCTTTCCAAATTTCCAAATTTTAAATATGTAGCTGAGCTGCATATTTCAGTAAATTTGGAAGCTTTTTAAGTTGTTAGGTGTGGTTTTTGTTTTTTAATTTTACTTTTTAGTATGAACAATTGCAAACATGTGAGAAGTAGAGTTTATATTATCCAGCCGTGAGCAAGCTTATTTTGTTTATATTCTGACTTTGCCCACTCCTCAGCCCATTGTTTTGAGGCAAGTACCATATATCATATTTCCCTTCACCCATAAATATTTCAGTAAATAGTTCTAAAGGGAGAAGAGGCTGAATGCAGTAGCTCATACCTGTCATCTCAACACCTTGGGAGGTGGAGGCAGGATGGAGTTCAAGACCAGCCTGGGTAACATGGCAAGACCCCATCTCTACAAAAATTTTTTTAAAAACATTAATCAGGTACGGTGGTACACACCTGTGGTCTGAGGCTAAGGCAGGAGGATTGCTTGAGCCCGGGGGGGTCAAGACTACAGTGAGCCATGTTTGTGACACTGTATTCCAGCTTGGGTGGCAAAGCAAGATCCTGTCTCAAAAAAATAAAATAAGATAAAAGGAGAAAATTTCTCTTTAAAAACACAACAGTGATACAATTATCACAGCTAAAGCATTTGATAGTAATTTCTGTCTTTCTTTTTGTTTGTTTTGAGACAGAGTCTCACTCTGTCATCCAGGCTGGAGTGCAGTGACCCAATCTCAGCTCACTGCAACCTCTGCCTCCCAGGTTCAAGCGATTCTCCTGCCTCAGCCTCCCAAGTAGCTGGGATTACAGGCATGTGCCACCACACCTGGCTAATTTTTTGTATTTTTAGTAGAGACAGGGTTTCACCGTGTTAGCCAGGCTGGTCTCGAACTCTTGACCTCAAGTGATCCACCCACCTCAGCCTTCCAAAGTTCTGGGACTATAGTTGTGAGCCACCACGCCCGGCCAGCATTTAATAGTAATTTCTTAATGTAAAATAGACCTTGAAAAGTAAGATGCCCAGTTAAATGAAATCAGATTCTCTGAGAGTGAGGCCTGGACGTCAGCATATATTAGATTCCTTCGGTAATTGTGACGTGCAGCTGAGGTCGAGAATCATTGAGTGAGATAGAATTCTCTTCACCCTTTTCCAGAATTGTTCATTTCTCATGTAAATGCATTAGCATGAAAGTATTGTGATAGAAAATTCTCGTTTGGGGAACTCAAGAAAATTGCTTTCCTAATATAGGATCAATTTTTCTGGCCATCCCATGGATAGTTTATAAAGAATGAATCTCATCTGTTTTCTGGCAAAGAGTTTTATATAAACTTTTAAAATCAAATTGCTAGTTTGTATTATTCAGATTCTCTATAGCCATAATTTTGGTCAATTTTATCTGTTACTCTCCTGAAAAGAAATATGTTTGCTTCCTACAGTGATTATAATTTTATCAGTTCTTTTTATATTTCTAATTTTTTTTTTTTTTTTTGAGAAGGAGACTCACCCTGTTGCCAGGCTGGAGTGCATTGGTGCAATCTCGTCTCACTGCAACCTCCAACTCCCTGCTTCAAGCGATTCTTCTGCCTCAGCCTCCCGAGTAACTGGGATTACAGGCGTGTGCCACCATGCCTGGCTAATTTTTGTATTTTTTTTTTTTTTTTTTTTTTGAGACAGAGTCTCGCGCTGTGTCACCCAGGCTGGAGTGCAGTGGCGCGATCTCGGCTCACTGCAAGCTCCGCCTCTCAGGTTCACGCCATTCTCCTGCCTCAGCCTCCGAGTAGCTGGGACTACAGGCGCCCGCCACCACGCCCGGCTAGTTTTTTTTGTATTTTTAGTAGAGACGGGGTTTCACCATGTTAGCCAGGATGGTCTCGATCTCCTGACCTCGTGATCCACCCGCCTCGGCCTCCTAAAGTGCTGGGATTACAGGCTTGAGCCACCGCGCCCGGCCAATTTTTGTATTTTTAGTAGAGATGAGGATTTCACCATGTTGGCCAGGATGGTCTCAATCTCCTGACCTCGTGATCTGCCTGCGTCGTTCTCCCAAAGTGCTGGGATTACAGGCGTGAGCCACTCTGCCGGGCCTGGTTTTTGTTTTAAACTTGTAGATTCGCATTTTCTTTGTAACTTTTTGTCATGAAATGTTGAGGAAAAGAACAGCAGACTGTCTTCTACCCACCTCCCTGCCTCCACCCCTAGTTCCTACATTCTAGCATCCTTAATTGTATCTGGAATTTTTCTGATGTCAGTGTCATCAAATGGTGTTGGATGACATTAAATTCCATGTCAACCCTCCCGAAACACGCCCCTGTCACTCCAGGGTTCATGTCTGGGACCCAGCGTTCTGTGTTTGGGCATTGCCACCTCCTGCCCACCTCAGAAGCACCCGCCACCTTCCTGATCTTTGTGTGTGGTGGGCACTTGGGGGGAATGTGTATGTTAGAATAGGCAGTCTGTGATCTATCACATTATTTTGCATGGCCAAAGTGTGTGCCAGGCTCAGTTCTCCACCCCCTCTGCTAGTACCATTTGGTTAGACACAGACAGAATCTCCCCCCACTCCCCTGCCGTGTGATCCACAGCTTACTGTTTTTTTCTGAAATAAGTGCTAATTGGTTTTTAATTCCACTTGGATTTTAATGCTGCCCACTGCAGCCTTGGTCCAGGAACACTGATCTGTTTGAAGAAATGTTCCTCAGGAGGAGAATCGGCACTGCAGGGAGCTGGCAGGCTCCATCCTTCCCAGCTCACCACAGTGGCCTCAGGCCCCTGCCAGCCACACGTGTCCCTTTGCCTCGGGCTCAGCGAGGGATGCTTTGCAATGACTTGCTCACGATGGCAAGGACAGGTTTGGACAGAGCTCCCTTTCCTCCATACGTGGAGAGCTACTGGGCCTCGGTTCATGGAAGCTGGAGGAATGTTACGAGCCCAGCGTGGAGCGGTGGGTCGCAGAGTCCTGATCTGGGATCCAGGAGTGTTCCTGTGGCTTCTGGATGACTCCTGCCGTGCCCACCTCCCTCTGCACCGTCCATCTGGGGCAGGCTCTGTTCTGTAGTCTGTTATGGGAGAGGCTGGATCCTGTCCTGCCAGCCATCTGGGGTGGGGAGGTGATTTTGATCTGCCTCCACCCTCCTCCCCAGTGTTTTCTTCTCTGTAGAACACTGTTCAGAACTGTCCCACTCCAGGGCTGCCTCCAAAGACCCACACTCATTCATGCCCACTTATTCTGCACGTCTGCCCAGGCACTGAGGGAGGGGAAAGGCAGATGTGAGTCCGGCAGGTGGAAAACAGGAGTGCGTGGAGGCGTGGGGGTGGAGCAGCTCCTGCAAGGGCAGAACAACAATGGAGCGGTTGGGAACACAGACTACTTCGGCGGACAGGCCCAGTTTCCACGGCTGGCTGGGAAATTTGGTGCAGGTGACCTCACCCCTCTGGACCTCAGTTTCATTAGGGCTGCCATCACAAAGTACCACACACCAGTAGCCTAAACAACAGAAACATATTGTCTCAGAGTTTAGGGGGCCAGAAGTCTGAGATCAAGGTCTGGGCTGGGGCTGGGTTTGTTCCTTCTGAGGTCTATCAAGAAGACTTTATCCCATACCCCTCCCCCAGCCTCTCGTGGTTTGTGGGCATTGTTGGCATTCCATGGCTTCTGCCGTAGCACCCTGATCTCTGCCCTAATCTTCATGTGGCATTCTCCCTGTGTGTCTACGTGGAAGTTTCCCCTTCTTTTTTTTTTTTTTTTGAGACAGAGTCTTGCTCTTTCGCCCAGGCTGGAGTGCAATGGCATGATCTCGGCTCGCTGCAACCTCTGCCTCCCCGGGTTCAAGCAATTCTCCTGCCTCAGCCTCCTGAGTAGCTGGGATTACAGGCGCCCACCACCACGCCTGCCTAATTTTTGTATTTTTAGTAGAGACAGGGTTTCATCATGTTGGCCAGGCCAGGCTCACTCCTGACCTCGTGATCCGCCTGCCTCGTGCTCCCAAAGTGCTGGGATTACAGGAGTGAACCACTGCGCCCAGCCGGAAATTTTCCCTTCTTATAAGGACACTAGTCATACTGGATTAGGGGCTCACCCTGCTTGATCCCAACTTCTGCAACAATCCTATCTCCAAATGAGGCCACGTTCTGAAACGCCAAAGGTTGGGACTTCAACATGTGAATTTTAGGGGGACACAGTTCAACTCCTGATGGAAAAAAATAGCAATGATAATTACCCATATACTAGGGTTGTTAAACTTTAAAAAAATTTATTTATTTATTTAGAGACTGGGTTATGCAACTGGCTAATTTTTGTATTTTTGGTAGAGATGGGGTTTCACCATGTTGCCAAGGCTGGTCTCAAACTCTCGAGCGCAAGCAATCCACCCTCCTCAGCCTCCCAAAGTTTTGGAATTACAGGAGTGAGCCCTGGCGCCCAGCCACTTATGTTATTGATTCATATAAGTAAAGCCCTTAGCTCAGTTCCTGTAGCATAGTAAGTGCTCAGTAAATGTTAGTCTCATTAATGGGTTCTGATGGCCTCATCTCTTTTTTTTTTTTTTTTTTTTTTTTTGAGACAGAGCTAGCTTTGTCACAAGGCTGGAGTGCAGTGGCACGATCTAGGCTCACTGCAACCTCCGCCTCCCAGGTTCAAGCAATTCTCCTGCCTCAGCCTCCCAAGTAGCTGGGATTACAGGCATGTGCCACCATACCCAGCTAATTTTTGTATTTTTAGTAGAGATGGAGTTTCACCATATTGGCCAGGATGGTCTCAATCTCCTGACCTCAAGTGATCCACCCACCTTGGCCTCCCAAAATGCTGGGATTACAGGCCTGAGCCACCACACCCGGCCATCCTCATCTCTTAATGGGACAATTGCAGTCCTGATTAGCTCACTGCTTCTATTCTTGCCTCCTCTATTCCATTTCTGATTTTCATTCCAAAACCAGAAATGAAATCATGTGATATACCCCATGTGTAAAGCCTTCAGTGGTTTCCCATTTCTAGCATTCAGGGTCTTTGAGCCTCAGGTAAAAGAAAACCAAACCCAAACTGGCCAAAGGACATGAAGATAACATGATTGAAGTTCAAGGGTAAGCTGCTTTATGTGCAGCTTGAGCCAGAGCTCAGATAATATTATTACCAATGCTGGGTTTTTCTCCTTGATCTCCCAAGTTGTTTCCAGTCTCAAATTGGTTGTCCTCTGATAGTTATGATTGCAACAACTCTAGCCTGACATCAGGTCCGGTGGAAAAAGAGAGAGTGAGTTTTTTTTTTTTTTCTTGTGGAAGCTTCTGCAAAAGTTCTGAAACTCACTGTGAGCTGGCTTGGGTCATGTGTCCAGCTGTTAACCATTGCTATGACCAGGGAGGGAAGGTGGTCAATTGGCTTAGTTAGGCCTGGGTCAGATGTGGAACCCCATTGACACATCATGTCCCGAAACTGGATTGCAAATGAAAATAGCGTTCTTTTTTAGGAACAGAGACAATGGCTGCTAGTGGGGAACAAATCAATTACTCTCTAATATGCTCCAGTACTTACAAAAATCCTGACCTGGAATGGTGGCACATGCCTGTAGTTCCAGCTACTAGGGAAGCTGTGGTGAGAGGATCACTTGAGCCTGGGAGTTCAAGGCTGCAGTGAGCCATGATCATGCCACTACACTCCAGCCTTGGCAAAGAGAGACCCCATCTCTGTTAAAAAGAAAAAAAGAAAAGAAAAAACCCTTATGGGCCAGGTGTGGTGGATCACCTGAGGTCAGAAATTTGAGACTAGCCTGGCCAACGTGGTGAAACCCTGTCTCAACTAAAAATACAGAAATTAGCCAGGCGTGGTGGTGGGTGCCTGTAATCCCAGCTGCTTGGGAGACTGAGGCATGAGAATTACTTCAGCCGGGAGCTGGAGGTTGCAGTGAGCTGAGATCGTGCCACTGCACTCCAACCTGGGTGACAGAGTTAGACTGTGTCTAAAATAATATAATAATAAATCCAAAACAAAAACAAAAATCCTTATCATGGCTTATAAGGTCCCACGCGATGCAGCCTTGCCAGCCTTTCTTACTGCACACCAGCCAGTCTTTCATATTCATTTCTCAAATACGCCACACTTTCCTCCGGCCTTTGTGTGTGCCCTTCCCTATGCCTGAAATACTTTTCCTGACTGCTTGTCTTGTAGCCTTCTCCTTCTTATCCAGATCTTAGCCTAAATGTCAAGTCCTCAAAGAGGCCCTTCTGGGCTGTCCTGAATGTAAACTAGGCCCCTTGTTATTCCTGCCTGGCAAAGCTTCATAGCAGTTATCATAATATTTAATTACACGTTATGTTTGTCTTCACATGTTTAATACCCGTCTTCCTCACGGGGCTGGCTGTGAGTCCCAGGAGGTCAAGCCCAGACCTGTTACTTATTTATTTTTTTTGCTTTGCGTTGCATCCCCAGTACCTACTAGGTGTGCAAAACAAAACAAAAAACCTTTATTAAATGAATGTGGTTGAAATAGAATCATTACTCATTTAAAATTCTGGTTAGTTTGTCATTGAACTAGAGCAGGGAACAAAGTCCAGCTGGAAGTTTTTAAAACCCTGGCGGTGAAATTTCACAGTGAAAATGTTACTCGTAAGTTAAATGAGTCCATACTGCAGCCATATTTTTCCAGGCTGGTTGGTATTAGTGATACCCAAAATGACTTTCCTTTTGGAGTCTTGGGGAGTGGAGATGGTACATCTCCCAACAATAAAAACTTCACGTTAAGTGGAGTACTACGATTAACACACATTTTTAATTAGCCTCTTAGTCATCTCCTATCTGAAGAGGCCAGGACAGGCATTTTAATAGTTATTGGACTGCCTCTAAGGAACTCTCCCATGCTGCAGATACGATTCTGAATCTCTGCAGTTTGTCAAGGTTCCTGCAGCTGGAAGCTGTTTTCCAGGCCGCTCTCTTCTCACTAAAGCCACAGTTCTTTCTTCTCACTAAAGCCATCTGTTCAGGCTCCGTGCAGAGGGAAGAGGTCCCTGAACTGGCATGACTGCAAAGGCGGTCGAACCCTCCTCTCCTTCAGGAGGTGGTAGGCATGGAGGCTGTGCTGTGGATGGGCAGTGCATCTCAGAAGAGTTAGCTTCAGCAGTCATCAGGTAAAGCAAACATGCTAGAGAGTCACAACCACCTTCATATTCTAAAGATGTCAGGTATTAGGTATAGGTTTGGCTGCTGTAACAGACCCAGGATAGCAGTGGCTTAAATGAGAGGGCAGTTTATTTCCCTCCTGTGAAACAGTTTGAGAGTGAGCAGCCCAGGCCCCTGCCGTCTTGTTGCTCCCTGTTCCTGGGGTGTTTCTTTCATCTGCATGGTCCAGAATGATTCTCCGTCGTTGCCATGTGTGCAGCCTGGCCCGTGGTGGGGAGGATGTAAGAGGAGGGGTTATACCTCTTCTTTTTCAGGCAGTTTTTTTTTTTTTGAGATATAATTTATAAGTGTTAAAATTTGCCCCCCTTTTTTTCCTCCCCCACTTCCCCTGCTTTTCTTTCTTTTTTTTCTTTTTATTTATTTATTTTTTTTTGGAGAATGGAGTCTCACTCTGTTGCCCAGGCAGGTCTCAAACTCCTGGGCTCAAGTGATCCTCCTGTCTCTGCCTCCCTAAGTGCTGGGAGTACAGGCGTGAGCCACTGCACCTGGCATATTTGCCCTTTTAAAACATTTGGTGATTTTTCAGTGTATTTTCCAGGCTCTTTAACTGTCGTAACAATCTATTTGCAGAACATTTTCACCACCTCAAAAAGAAACCCTGAACCCATTCCCCCTTCTCTGATTCCTCCCTGTGATTTCCCCGTCCCTGCATCCCCTGGCACCACTAATCTTTCTGTCTCTATGGATTTGCCTGTTCTGGACATTTCATGTAATTGGAATCATGCAGTGTCCATTTCTGTCTGGCTTCTTTCATTGAGTGTCATGTTTTTTGTTTTTGTAAAGACAGAGTCTTGCTCTTTCGCCCAGGCTGGAGTGCAGTGGCGCGATCTCGGCTCACTGCAACCTCCGCTTCCCAGGTTCAAGCAGTTCTCCTGCCTCAGCCTCCTGAGTACCTGGGATTACAGGCATGTGCCACCATGCCCAGCTAATTTCTTTTGTATTTTATTAGAGACGGGGTTTCACCGTGTTGCCCAGGCTGGTCTTGAACTGAGCGTAGGCAGTCCGCCTGCCTCAGCCTCCCAAAGTGCTGGGATTATAGGCATGAGGCACCACGCCCAGCCTCAGTGTCATGTTTTTAAGGTTCACCCATGTTGTGCATGAATCAGTACTTCATTCCTTTTTGGGACGGATAATATTCTGTTGTACGGATAGACCACATTTTGCTTTTCCAGGCATCAGCTGATGGACCTTTGGGTTGTTTCCACGTTTTAACTCTAATGAATAATACTGTAAACATTCATATATAAGTTTTTTTTTTTTTTTTTTGAGACGGAGTCTCGCTCTGTCGCCCAGGCTGGAGTGCAGTGGCCAGATCTCAGCTCACTGCAAGCTCCGCCTCCCGGGTTTACGCCATTCTCCCGCCTCAGCCTCCCGAGTAGCTGGGACTACAGGCGCCCGCCACCTCACCCGGCTAGTTTTTTGTATTTTTTTAGTAGAGACGGGGTTTCATGGTGTTAGCCAGGATGGTCTCGATCTCCTGACCTCGTGATCCGCCCGTCTCGGCCTCCCAAAGTGCTGGGATTACAGGCTTGAGCCACCGCACCCGGCCCATATATAAGTTTTTGTGTAAAGATATTTTTCAGTTCTCTTGGATATCTACATACTTAAGAGTGGAGTTACTAAGTCATGTGGTAACTGTGTTTAACTTCTTTAGAAATAAGAAAGAGATACCTAGTGTGTGTGCGCGTCATGAACCCTTTGACACCTTTTGCTTACAGTTGTGTTTTTACATCCTAAAATGTAGGATGACAAAGGCAACTAATTGTCTTAAAATGTAGTTTTTGAAATACGAAGATAAATTTGTGACATAGTGTGGCAAAATCCATTGGCGGATCTAAAGTGCTATTTTGAGATGTTTGTAAGAACTGTGAGCTGGGTGTGGTGGCTCATGACTGTAATCCCTGTGCTTTGAGAGGCCGAGGTGGGAGGATCACTTGAGGCCAGGAATTCGAGACCAGCTTGGGCAGCATAGTAAAACCCCATCTCTACAGAAAATTTAAAAACTTAGCCAGGCATGGTAATGTGCTAAAATGTGTCCTGTAGTCCCAGCTACTTGGGAGACTGAGGCGAGAGGATCCCTTGAGTCCAGGATTTTGAGGCTGCAGTGATCTGTGATCGTGCCACTGCACTCCAGCCTGAGCCGGAGAGTGAGACCCTGCCTTAGCAAAATAAACCAACAAAACTGCAATGTGATGATAATACCTGTGGTTTCTGTTGGTAACAAATTCATAAGCATGAAAACGACTATAGTTTGCCTATATTCCTAATTGAAGAAAATGCTGAATTTCAGTTAGAGATTAGTGAAATAAAGAGGTAATTCTGCCCCCTTCTCCCCAAATTAATGGAGCTCCTGAATTCTATCCTGCTTCAAAGAGCATGACCCAGAAGTTGCACACATTTCCTTCACTTCTTCCCTGTGATCCCGATTAGTTACATGGTGACACCTAGCTGCAAGGGAGGCTGGGAAATGTAGTCCTCATTCAAGTCAATCACGTGCCTGGCTAAAATGTAGGGGTTCCGTTATTAAAGGAAAGGGAGGAGGATGGGTATTGGGGGACAAGAAGTCGATACTGTACTACACTACACCCCCTGCAGCCACTTTCTCACCCAGGTCAAAACACGTGTTCTTCTGATAAGCACCTGCCAGAGGAGTTAGTTTGGCTTTCGGGACCATGGTGTATAAAAAAAAAGTGCATTTTTTTTTTTTTTTTTTTTTTTTAGGTAGAGTCTTGCTCTGTCTCCCAGGCTGGAGTGCAGTGGCGTGATCTCGGCTCACAGCAACCTCTGCCTCCCAGGTTCAAGTGATTCTCCTGCCTCAGCCTCCCAAGTAGCTGGGGTTATAGGCATATGCCACCATGCCTGGCTGATTTTTTTGTCTTAGTAGAGACGGGGTTTCACCGTATTGGCCAGACTGGTCTGGAACTCCTGACCTCAGGTGATCCACTCACCTTGGCCTCCCAAAGTGCTGGGATTATAGGCGTGAGTCACCGTGCCTGGCCAAAAAAAAAAAAAAAAAAGTTCATCTTGAAGCACCAGAACGCCTCTCAGAGTGGTGAGCTGCTCGCATGATGAAGAACCGAGCCTGCCTGAGGGAGTAGTGTATGCCTGCCCCCCATCCCACACTCACACCAGAGGAAATGCTCAGAAAGTGGAATGCTGGGCATCTGTTCTGCTTAAATTACTTGGCCTTAGTAGTGAGGGCTAAGGGGATCCTAGTTGATTTCTATGAGGTAAACATTTGATACAACCTCTCTCTGCCTTTTTACTGTGCACTAACATGTGTGGTTGGCTTCTCAGATGACTGGATGGTGATGCTGTATTAAAACTCTTGATTCTAAGTGTCAGAATCCACTGTCGATCACCCAAGGCGGAAGAGGGATTGATGTGTGGGCCTGGAATCCCAGGAAGATCAGTAACAGACAGTGGGCAGCTCAGCCCTCTGGCAGCAAATTAACAGGACATGGGCAGCCCAGAGGCAAAGTGACTTCCCCATTGTCTTGGTTATAGAGGTTGAAGGGCATGATGCTGATCTAACACTGGTAACAACTGGACTTTATTGAGCACTTCCTGGGTGCCTGGCAGTATTCGTTTTACAACAACCTTATGAGATGGGTCCTGCCATACCCCACTTTCCTGATGTGTAGGGACTCATCGACCTCTTCAAGATCATATAGTTACTTATTTGTGGCTGGACATGATGGCTTACACCTGTAATCCCAACACTTTGGGAGGCCGAGGCAGGAGGATAACTTGAGCCAGGAGTTCAAGGTCAGCCTAGGCAACATAGTGAGATCCCATCTCTACAAAAAAATTAGCCGGGTGCAATGGTGCGTGCCTATAGTCCCAGCTCCTCAGGAGGCTGAGGTGGGAAGATCACTGGAGCCTGGGAGGTCGAGGTTGCAACAGCAAGCCATGATTGTGCCACTGCACTCCAGCCTGAACAGTAGAGTGAGACCCTGTCTCCCCCGCTCCGAAAAAAGGAAAGTACAAGTATTGATTCATGGCAGCGATGGGGTTTGAACAGAGTCTGGTTCTAGCTGGTACTGTCATGAGGGCGGAGGGTGAGATGCAGGAGCAAAAGGCTTGAAAGCCTGGACAGAGGAGTTTGTGTTTACCTTCACGCTTTCATTTCGTGAGTCTTTATTATTGATGATGACTTTTGAGTTGATGTGATTGTGCCATCCCAGCCTCCCCTCCCTCTGTTCTAACACCCGGTGGTACATCCCCTTCCCTAATGCCACCATCAGACACACAGGTGGCTCTCATGGAATCTCTCCATTCCCCATTATTCTAGGCCAGCCCTTCTCCTTTGTCCTAGTTTTAAACATGAATTTATGGCCGGGCGCGGTGGCTCAAGCCTGTAATCCCAGCACTTTGGGAGGCCGAGATGGGCGGATCACAAGGTCAGGAGATCGAGACCATCCTGGCTAACACGGTGAAACCCCGTCTCTACTAAAAATACAAAAAAAAAACTAGCCGGGCGAGGTGGCGGGCGCCTGTAGTCCCAGCTACTCGGGAGGCTGAGGCAGGAGAATGGCGTAACCCGGGAGGCGGAGCTTGCAGTGAGCTGAGATCCGGCCACTGCACTCCAGCCTGGGCCACAGAGCAAGACTCCGTCTCAAAAAAAAAAAAAAAAAAAACATGAATTTATAAAAAGTAGTTAATTTGTGGCCATGTGCTGTGGCTCACGCCTGTAATCCCAGCACTTTGGGAGGCCGAGGCGGGCAGATCATGAGGTCAGGAGATTGAGACCATCCTGGCTAACACGGTGAAACTCCACCTCTACAAAAAATACCAAAAAAATGTAGTTAATTTGTTGCTCAGCAAGTCTATACGGTGCCTACCAGGCTCCAGATCTGGGCTGCTGGACACAGGAACATCATTAAGCAAATCCCTGCCATCATGGAGCTGACAGCCTGGAGGGACCCAAGAGACTCAGGCATTCAACAGATAACGTCAAAGTCCCAACTGCAGCTGTGATACGTACCAAACAGGAAACATACAGGGAGCGAGGAGAGCATATTTAATGTGCGGAACCCAGGGCCTGACCCAGGGGCCGGGAGGGAGGACGGCAAGGAGGGCTTCTCGAGGAGGCGCTGTGTAGGCCGAACCTAGAGCTGAATGGCAGCAGAGAGGGAGCAGGGCACCTCCAAGGGGAGCTGGAAAGCCCTAGACACGTCGCCTCAGTCCTCACTCCCGCTGAACTCTGAGGAGACGGCTGCAAGTCGAGACTCCCCACCTACCAGCACGTCACAGTGTGTCCAGGCTCAGGGTCCCCATCTGTAAGATGGGAGCGATATTGGTCATGGTGCCCAGTTCATTGGTGGATGTGCCTGGTGGATTAAATGAGTTACTATATGTAAAACTTTAGAACAGCTCCTGGCCTCTGGCAAGGGCTCTATAAGTTTAATTAGTCATTACAATTTGTATGTTATAGGTCTAAAAACAGCTAATAAAAAATCACCCCACCCAGGCCAGAACCCAAGTTAGAGAACTGCTTGAGAGGGACTGCCAGACACAGAGACTTGGTTGTGGGAATCAGGAATGCAGCCAGAAATGGGGGGTTGGCCAGGCACCGTGGCTCACACCTGTAATCCCAGCACTTTGGGCGGCCAAGGCAGGAGGATCACTTGAGGTCAGGAGTTCAACACCAGCCTGGCCAACATGTTGAAACCCCATTTATACTAAAAATAACAAAAATTAGCCACGTGTGGTGGTGGGCACCTGTAATCCTAGCTACTTGGGATGCTGAGGCACGAGAATCACTTGAACCCAGGAGGCGGAAATTGCAGTGAGCTGAGATCGCACCAGTGTACTCCTGCCTGGTTGACAGAGCAAGGCTCTGTCTTAAAAAAAAAAAAAAAAAAAGAAAAAGAAATGGGGAGTTGGTCTCAGGGAGTGCTGTCCTGGAAGGGATTTCCTTGGGTTTTCATCCTGCTGTACATCTCTTATTGTGTTTCTCTCCCCGGGGTGGAAAGATGGCAGCTCTTGGAGATGCAGGCTGCCCCTGAGTGCCCTGATCACTGACTCCACCTTGTAAAATATTTGTAAGATGCCCCTGCATTGTTGCACTTGGAAGCAGTGCTGGCCAGTCTGGCAGAAAGTGTGAAACCAAGTAAGTGATCTGCTTTATCAATCGGGGTTCTTGGGTTGCAAGCAACAGAAATCAACTTAGGCCACCTGAGGCCCTAAAAGGGGCGAGCAGCTCTGGGATGTCTCTCAGTGGATATTCTTGGGCACTTTTTTAGGGCCCTGCCACCCCAGGGGCTGGGGAGGCAGTGGAGGGTAGCAGTGAAGCACTTAGACTGTGCAGCCAGCCTCCTGGATGAGAATCCCAACCTCACCCCTTATTCATAAGCATCTCAAGCTTTCTGTGCATCAGTTTGTCAGCTGTAACATGGGAATGAGAACCGGAGGGTTGCTATGAGGATTCAGTAAGTTGATACTTGAGACGTGTTGAGAACAGTGCCTAGTGTAGAATATGTGGCTAGATATATACTAGCTGCTATTATTTTTATGTAATTGCTGTGGTTATTACCATTATTATTATTTCTTTGAGATGGGGTCTCACTCTGTCACCCAGGCTAGAGTTCAGTGGCACAAACACGGCTCACTGCAGCCTCAACCTCTTGGGTTCAGGTGATCCTCCCACCTCAGCCTCCTGTGTAGCTGGGACTATAGGCGTGTGCTACCATCCCCGCCTAATTTTTTGTATGTTTTTGTAGAGACAGAGTCTTGCCATGTTGCCCAGGCTGGTCTTGAACTCCTGGGCTCAAGCAGTCCACTCACCTGAGCCTCCCAAAGTGCTGGGATTACAGGCATGAACCACCTCCCAACCTAGCCTACCATTATTATTTCTATTTTATTTTAAAATTTTATTTTTTTGAGATGGAGGCTTGCTCTGTTGCCCAGGCTGGAGTGCAGTGGTGTGATCTCGGCACATTGCAATCTCCGCCTCCTGGGTTCAGGTGATTCTCTGCCTCAGCCTCCCAAGTAGCTGGGACTATAGGCGTGTACTACCACACCCAATTAATTTTTGTATTTTTAGCAGAGACAGGGTTTTGCCATGTTAGCCAGGCTGGTCTCGAACTCCTGACCTCAGGTGATCCGGAGGTCCTGCCTTGGCCTCCCAGAGTGCTGGGATTACAGGCATGGGCCACTTCGCCCGGCCTCATTATTATTTTTATTGGCAGCTTGAAATTGAAATCCCTGAACAAGAGGCAGCCATTAGCCCAGTTTGGATCGGGTGGGTGGGCAGGTCCCATGATTGGCAGTCCCTCCCAACCCCCCACAGAACTAGGAGGAATGAGGGAGAAATAGTTGTCCCCAGGGAAAGTGGGCTGCTGTCACCAGAAGTTGGGGCAGAGACTCCAGGCTCCAGGCAGGCCCAGAGCACCCATGTCCTCCAAGCTCAGTAATTGGACCCAACAAATGTTGGTTACTTCCCTGCTTTGTGCCATGAGCTCTGCTGAGCACAGAAGACACACAAGGGACAGTGACTTGCACAGTCTCCTCCTCACAAGCCCTGTAGTCCAAAAATTGAGGGTCCTGGTTAAAACTAAATGCCTAGAACAGTGCCTGGCCTATAGGAGCTCCTTCATAAATGTTTCCTGAATGAATAAACACACAGGGAAGTGCGAGAGTTTTATGGAACACACAACCGAAGCATCCCACTAGTTATTTTAAAGAAACCCATGTTTGTAGCTTTAGCCTCCAGGATGAGGTTCAGAGGGGTGTCCAAGCACCCAGTAGGTGTTTACTAAATGGGGACTAAATTATCTCATAGGTGCATGAGATAATTTAGTCCTGCAGCCTGCCCAGTGTGACAGTTGAGGGCAGACCCAGAGTTGGGGAGCTGGCTGCCTTCTTTGTTGAACCGGATGTGCAGACGTGGCTCCAGGATGCATCTCTGTGGAATGAAGTTGCTAATACAAATGAGCCTCCTCACGTCACAAGGCATCTATTCTGTGGACAGTTGGGTGATGGGCCGTGGGACTGGGCGGGCTCTCTAGGGGAGTTTCAGAGCCACATGTTTAGGGCCTTCCTTTGGAGAGGGACTTTTCCCCATGAATGACTCTTAATAGCAAAGATAATAAGAGCCACCGCTTTCCAGGTGCCTGGAACTGTGCAAAGGAATTAACCCATGGAATCCTCACAGTGGCCCATGAAGCCCGTATATGATCCCCATTGTGCTGAGGCTCAGAGAGGGAAAATAACTTCCCTGTTGGGTGCACAGCAAGCAAGGAATCGAGGTGGGATTCTGGCCGTGGTCTCTTGCTCCAAAGCTTTGGTTTGTCCTTCTATACCATGCACAGCCTGTTTTCTCTCTCTACTATTAAGTTTAAAACAATATTATTTGTATTAATTTGCACACAGTACAATATTTAAAAATAAAAAGTCAGACCAGGCACGGTGGCTTACACCTGTAATCCCAACACTTTGGGAGGCTGAGGCAGGAGGATCACTGGAGTCCAGGAGTTCCAGACTAGCCAGGACAACATAGTGAGACCCTGTTTCTACAAAAAATTTAAAAATTAGCTGGGCACGGTGGCTCAGGGCTGTAGTCCCAGCCACTTGGGAGGCTGAGGTGGGAGGATCTGCTTGAGTCCAGGAGGTTGAGGCTGCAGTGAGCTGTGATTGCACCACTGGACTCCAGGCTGGATGATAGAGACCCCGTCTCAAAAACAAAACCAGAAAAAGGCAGTTTCTCTTCCACACCCAAACCCTCCACAGAAGCAGCCACTGTGACCTGTTTCTCACATCTCCTTTCAGAAGTCATGTGTACAGGCAGATCTGTAAACACGGCAGCCGGGCTCAACATTAAGGGTGGCCAGCTGTAGCCTGCTGGCCAAATCCAACTCACTGCCAGTTTTTGTATGGCCAGGGAGCTAAAAATGGGTTTCACATTTTTAAAAGGTTAAAAAAATTAAAACAATTTCATGTCACGTAAACCTATATGAAATTTAGGTTTCGCCAGGCGCAGTGGCTCACGCCTGTAATCCCAGCACTTTGGGAGGCCGAGGCGGGTGGATTACCTGAGGTCAGGAGTTTGAGACCAGCATGGCCAACATGGTGAAACCCTGTCTCTACTGAAAAAAAATACAAAAATTAGCTGGGCATGGTGGCTCATGCCTGTAATCCCAGCTACTCAGGAGGCTGAGGCAGGAGAATTGCCTCTGCCCGGGAGACAGAGGTTGCAGTGAGCCGAGATCGTGCCACTGCACTCCAGCCTGGGCGACAGAGCCAGACTCTGTCTCAAAAAAAAAAAAAAAAAAAAAAAATTTAGGTTTCAATGTCTGTAAATATTTATTGGAACACAGCCACGCCCATTTCGTTGTGTATTGTCTGTGGCTGTTCTCACGCTATAGTGGCAGAACTGAGCAGTTGCAACAGAGACAAGTGTGACCCATTCCCCCCAAACCTGCAATATTTGCTCTTTGGCCCTTTACAGAAGAAGTTTGCTGATCCCTGCGCTACACACTTTCCTTTAGCAATGTGCATTGGAAAGACGGTCGGCTCTCAGCACTTTCCTTGCATGCTAACTGTGCTGCCCAAAAGCAGAGCCCAGCTGCAAGCCGTGGGCATGTCCAGGTGTGACTGGCGGTGGGTCTGTTGGTACCTCCACGTACACCTCGCTGAGTATTTCTTGGGCCCTGGCTGCATGGCAGGCCACTGGCTGGGAGCCAGAGCAGGTCTAGGCCTGCCCTCGGGAATCCATAGGCCGGTGGGTGGGGAGAGTCAGGCAGTATCGAGCAGTCCTGTGGAGGGATGTATTCGGGCCTGCTCTCACAGGCCTTCCCTGACCCTCTCCCCATCACTCCCACTTTGTTTTTATTTGTGGCACTTAAAAAAAAATAGGTTATGCATTTATATGCTTCAAAATCAATTCTGTGTGGATGTGTGAACGGTCTCTGTCCTCCACTCCTCTCCCTGCCCACCTTGTTCCTTTTCCCTTTACGGAATGATTTGTATTTTCCCTTGGGTATCTATCTAAGGTATCATTATATCAATACAAGCAAATATGGATATGTATTTTTGTCTTCTCCTTCCTTCTTTGACAAAAGGTAGCCTACTTAGTACTCTGTTGTGCACTTCGCGAATGTTTACTGAACAGCACACCCTGGAGATCTCTCTTATTTTAGTGTTCTGGTGGAAACTGAAGGATGGGTAGGAACTAATAAGGCACAAAGGAAAGGTGTATGCTGGGGTCGGGGGAGCATGAGGAAGAGCATTCTAGGCAGAGGGAACAGTGTGAATGGCGTGTGTCCAGGTTCCAGGGTGCATGGCTCCCTCCAGAGCAGGGGGAAGGCCTGGGAGGCTGAGGCCAGGGAGGAGGGGGCCAGTCAAGGCATGAAGGTTCAGCAAGGCCTGATGGTCAGTGGAGGAATCGTGCCCTTAATTCTGGGCACACCCGGGTGTGGGGTTCTGCTCTGTTTCCTTCCATGCCCTGATTTCTGTGTGGCCAAGTACACTTGGCCGTCATCACATGTGACCAAGGAGAGACCAAGAATGTCCTCTAGAGCGGGTTATTGGGACTCTGGTTAATGATGGAAGAGTTTCTCCTGTGAGCCGCTCTCCAGAAGTGTGACCTGGTGTCTGGGCGGTTTCAGGTCTGTACCTCCTGCCTCCTCAGCTCTTTCTAGTCATGGGACACAGGACACGTCCTATCCGTTCTCATCTTTTCAGTGGACACAGTCGTGGTGCCCAGTACAGGCATTGTTTGGAGGGTAACGCATGCACCATGCTGAGTTCCAAGTTGGCCACATAGTGAGTGCTCAAGATTTGATGGAGATGGCTTTGGTTCTTTTTATAGGGCTGGTGTGGGCTCATGGTTTGTTATAACTCATGATTAGAGGTTTGGGGATTCGGTGCAGTGGCTCATGCCTGTTATCCCAGCATTTTGCGAGGCTGAAGCGGGAGGACTGCTTGAGGCCAGGAGTTCAAGACCAGCCTGGAGAATACTGGAGAATACAGCAAGATCCCCACCTCTACAAAAAATGAGCGAGGTAGTGGCACGTGACTGTAGTCTCAGCTACTCAGGAGGCTGAAGTGGGAGGATCACTTGAGCCCAGGAGGTCGAGGCTGCAGTGAGCTATGCTTGTGCCACTGTACTCCAGTCTGGTGACAGAGGGAGACCCTGTCTCAAAAAAAAAAAACCAGAGTTTTGGTTTGGTTTGCTCACCTGAGTTCTAATACCTGCTCTGTTACTTCTTGTCCATGTTGAGCAGGTTACTTAACCTCTCTCTACTTGATTTTTGTCAGTTGCAAGCGAAAGTGATAATACTTGCCTCTTGGTCCTGTGGATGCCGGCAATTATTATTATTCCTATTATTTCATAGCCTCCACTGTACAGTGTTGTCAGATGACTCAGTGCCGGTGGTAGCAGCGTTGCCATCATTTCAACAGCAGTGCCCTTCGTTAGCTGTGACACCTCACCTTTTCTGCAGGACACCTTCCCGCAAATCCTTTCCTGTCAAAGGGTTTGGGTAGAGTTGCTCCTTGAGTATTTAGGAAAGGAAGCCCTGGAGGAGAAGATTGTCTCTTTAGTCCCTTTATGAGTCATTGACCATAAAAAGTCATGTGACCACAAGTACCTGCAGGGAAGGGTGAGAGATGGAGAATTTTCCCAGTCGCCTCCTGCACAGAATATAAATATCACCACCACAGCCCTGTGCAGTACGTATTCGTGAGCACGTTAATCCATCTCGCCATCAGAGAGGCTGGCTCCAGCATCTTATGCATGTCCACGTTGTGGTCAGCTTGCAAGAAGTCACCCGTGGTATGTGGCAAAACAGCTGGACTCCCGACATAAAGTGCTGGAAGGAAGACTATGACGGACACAGTTGTAAAGGCTCTCGAGTATCTGTCTAATCAGAGAAACAATTTAATGTCCCAGATCAAAGTCGAGAGGCAGGCTCTGGGAACTGGGCTGTGAGCAGCCAGAGAAAGGCAGCAGAACCGGTTTCTTCAGGGCAGGTCTCTTACCTGCTTGTCTAATTGCCCAGTGGACACTCCATTGGCTCCCAGAGGCCTTCCTGGTCATCTCCTCCCTCTGGCTGGGTCCTTGATCTTTGCAGAGGGCTGTGTCCCCTGGGGCCAGGGAGCACCTACTGTGTGCCTAGTGCTGTCCAAGGTACTGGAGATAATCATAGGCAATGTTCTTTGAGCGCTCACTGTGTGCTTGGCGTTGCAGTTACTTGGGTGAACCCATGTAATCCTTGCAGCAGCCCTATGAGGTGGACAGTGTCGGGTCCATTGCAGATGTGGAGACAAGCCCAGGGCTGCTATGTCACTTGCCCAAGGTCACATAGCTAGTTGGGGCAGCCTCTGCCGTCTGGATCAAAGCCTGCCATGTAAATGGCTCCAGCGTTTGCAGGCCACATGCACGTCTTCAGAGCTTTCTCCATAATGGACTCTTTCGGAAGACCCTGGCCTCCAAGGGGTGTATAGTGGCTTATGGCTCTCCCAGTTAACGGTGCTTATGAATGTGGCTGTGGAGGGCGAGCGGCTGGGGCTGGACAACGTGGGCTTTCCCACTGTGACCTCTGGCAGCCAGAAAAAGGGACAGGGGTCAAGCAGGGGCATCTTTGTCCACTCTTAGCTCCTCCTGCCTATTCAGGACCCACCCTACAGGTTCCTGTGGCCTCCCCGGGGTGTCTTCCTGGGGTCAAGGCTTCTCTGGCACGCATACCATGGTGCCCTTGCCCCTCTACCCCGACATCCCAGCCAGGCCATGTTGAAATTGCCTTTTCGTTTGTTAGTCCCTCTATGCAAAATGTTGGGAGGGCAGGGGCCTTGCATCTACTTCCCTTGGCCCAATCCTGGCTGTGCAGTAGGTTTTAAAAACACGTCTGAACAAATGAGTAAATAAATGACTCGTGTGACTCAACTAACATCTAAACAGAACTTAACTTGCCATATCTTCTGGGCACATGCCATGTCTGGGCTAGAGAGGCAGCGGAGGGTGGTGGTTGAAAGCCAGCCCTGGAGGCACGTGCTGGGAGTTCAAATCCAGTTCTGTCACTTACTTGCTGGGTGACCTCGGACAAGGGACTGCACCTCTCAGGACCTCAGTTTTCTCATCTGTTAAGTGGGATAATGGTAGGGTCTGCCCCACGGAGCAGTTGTGAAGGTTACATGAGTTGGAATGTTAAAGCATCTGGCACAGGCACTGGCTTAAGAGTTAGCTGGTTGGCCGGGTGCAGTGGCTCAAGCCTGTAATCCCAGCACTTTGGGAGGCCGAGGCGGGTGGATCACGAGGTCAGGAGATCGAGACCCTCCTGGCTAACATGGTGAAACCCCGTCTCTACTAAAAATGCAAAAAATTAGCCAGGTGTGGTGGCGGGTGCCTGTAGTCCCAGCTACTTGGGAGGCTGAGGCAGGAGAATGGTGTGAACCTGGGAGGCGGAGCTTGCAGTGAGCCGAGATCGTGCCACTGCACTGCAGCCTGGGTGACTGAGTGAGACTCCGTCTCAAAAAAAAAAAAAAAAAAAAAAAAAAAAAAAAAGG
>NC_037687.1:42029081-42123844 GCF_003255815.1 Theropithecus gelada | reverse complement strand
AAAAAAAAAAAAAAAAAAAAAAAAAAAAAAAAGGAGTTAGCGCTGCTCCTAGGCACTGTGCGGTGGTGTTAACCGTGAAGAGTAATCGGGTCTTAGCCTCAGGTATGCGGAGAGACCGGCTCAGTTCCAGGGGAGGTGATATTCACCGCGTGAGCCTAAGAAACCGTGATTTCATCCAAAAAAGATTGCTCAGGCCTGGCATGGTGGCTCATACCTGTAATCCTAGCACTTTGGGAGGCTGAAGTGGGTGGATGACTTGAGCTTAGGAGTTCGAAACCAGCCTGGGCAACATGGTGAAACCCCATCTGTACAAAAAACACAAAAATTAGCTGGGCGTGGTGGCTTGCATCTTGAGATCTCAGCTACTCAGGAGGCTGAGGTAGGAGGATAGCTTGAGCCTGGGAGGCAGAGGTTGCTAGTGAGCCAAGATCACACTACTGCACTCCAGCCTGGGTGACTGAGCAAGACCCCATCTCTTAAAAAAAAAAAAAAAAAAAAAAGATTGCTCAGCACTGATGAGGAATTGCAACTCTAACCCTGATCAGTAAGCTTGCTTAACACAGGCGTGATTCGAGTGGGAATTTTTGGAGTTGCACGAAACTAGGTGTTCTTTGTGGGAGAAGTTGGGAGAAAGACCCAGCCCAGCTGAATCTCCTGAGAACAATGAGGCACTTTTTGCAGATACGCTGTCCTTCCAGTCTCAGGGAGCGCTGTGTGAGCCCTCTGCAGGGCGGGGCAGTGAGGCGGTTAAGGGCTGGATTCCATCCTTACTAATGTGTGACCTTGGGCAAGTAACACCAGGCACAGTCAATGAGAAAATTAGTAAATCAAATTCACTCTGAGTATAGAATAGAGATAAAATACATAGAAGTAACATAACAGGTAGAGTGAGAAGAAACATACATCTAGTAGGATTTCCAGAAATAAAGCTAGAAGGGGTGGTGGGGAGGCAATATTAGAACTAATGCTAAAAATGTGCCATAATTGAAGACTTGAATCTCAATGCTGAAAACTCACAATGAGTGCCAAGCAGAGACTGGATAAAAAGAAATCCCCTAGATAGATTATTGGGAGGCTGCAAAACATCACGGATAAAGAGAAAACCTTGGAAACTAGCAGACTAGGCGAGCGCAAGTAACAAACCATCCCTAATCCTAGGTGTTCGTTTCTACAAAATGAGGAAAAGAACAAGTTACTATGTGACCAGCTTACTAATGAGCTTGGAACTAGTAAAGATCTTTTTGCATAGGTCCTGACACATAGCAAGTGTGCATTAAATGTTAGCTGCCTTACTGTTGGTGTCATAAATGTTGATGACAACAATAGTGATTGTTCTGTAGGCTGCTGTGGAATATGGCTGGTACTCCACAGATGCCTCTCATGCAGGCAGCTCTGTGGCCAACTAGAGCATGTTGTGGTGATCCCTAAAGAAGAGAATAGTCATTTCATGAACCTGACTGGAAGTCAAGATTTGTGGATTCCTTCAACAAATGTTTCTAGGACCTCTTGTCTGTGCTAAACACAGTTTCAATGCCCAGGTATGCAACAGACGACAGACCTAGTCCTTGCTGTCCTGGAGTACAAGGTCTGGTGGAGGAGACAGACTAGAAATAAACAGTATTTATCAGAAGTGATTGGTAGTGCCATCAAGACATTCAACCATCGTAGCATTTTGGGAGGCCAAGGCAGGAGGATCAGTTGAGGCCAGTTTGAGACCAGCCTGGGCAACAGAACAAGATTCTATCTCTTAAAAAAATTTTTTTTTCTTTTTTTTTGAGTCAGGGTCTCTCTCTGTTGCCCAGGCTGGAGTGCAGTGGCACAATCTCAGCTTACTGCAGCCTCAACCTCTCTAGCTCAAGGAGTCCTCCCACCTCAGCCTCCTGATTGGGACTAGAGAGGCACATGCCACCATGCCCGGCCAATTTTACAAAGACAGTTGTTTAGGTCGGGTGTGATGGCACATGCCTCTAGTCCCAGCTACCGGGGAGGCTGAGACAGGAGGATCACTTGAGGCCAGGAGTTCAAAACCAGCTTAGGCAAGAGAGAGAGAGAAAGAAAAGAAAGGAAGGAAAGAAACTAAACCAGGATAAGGTGAAGTGAGTGGTATTGGTGGGAGGGGTGTCTTAGAGGGCTGAGGAAGGGGCCTGTCCAAGGAGGTGACATTTAATCTGAGACTTGAAAGACGAAAAGGAGCCAGCCATGCACACAGTTGGGTGAACAAGGGTGAGAATGTGGTGGGAGGGATACGTAGTTTGTTCCCCAAAGCCTCCACTTGCGCCCATCCTAGGGGTGTTTGGAGAGGAGGTCTGTGGGGAGCTGACTTTGGCATCTAGGAAGAGAGGTGGTGGGCCCAGAGACCGGGCCCCTCCCTGGCTCCTCCCAGCCTTCTCAGGGCCCTTACCCAGGGACGCAGGGCCACAGGGAAGAGACCCTTCGCCCCTTGGGTGGGCTCCCTGACTTCCCAGTCAAGAACGTGGTTGTCCTTTTTGTTCCAAAGGTGACCCAGCTGCACCATCATACAAGCAAAGTGGTGGCGCTCTGTGCCTGAAGCCTGCTTTCTCCCCCAGAGTAAATCAGCCCAAAGCTGTCTGCCCTGGAGAAGCTCCAGAAAGCAACCAGGCCAGACTGGGCATGCTGCTTGAGGCTGTGGGGAATTAACCATTTCTTTTCTTTGTGTCAAAGGTGGGGAAGGTATTAAAGCAACAGGGCTTCCTGGATAGAGCCACAGTAAGGAGCCCAGATTCAGGGCTTCAGCTCCGGCTTCCCCACTCACACCTTGGGCAAATGCCTTCCATGTGCCTCACCTTAACTTTCCCATCTGTACAATGGGACAGTACTTCCTGCGCTTAGAAAAGTGCACACAGGATGTGCTACGTTAAGTGTATCACCTTCCAATTTTAACTTGAGGTGAGACGACTTTCTCTTTCCTCTAGTTTCTTGTCAACAGTTAAGACACTTGCGTTTGACTTCTGTTTCTCCACACCAGCCCGGTTCTTGCCCAGGAGCTTGGCGTCAGGCAGTCAGCCAGCCTTCAGGTGCCAAAAGCAGCCCTTCTGCTGGGGGGAGCAGGTTATTTGATGCCAGGAAGCTGAGAATTGTCAGGATGTTTGTCGCCAGCAGCGTTGGGGGCCTGTGTGGTGCCTGCACAAAAAGGACTGTTGCTGCTTGTCAGAGAGAGAAGGCTGCTTCCTCCAGGGCAGCTGCTTCTTTTCTTAACCCTGGCTGCACGAACCCTGTTAGAATCAGGTGGGGACTGTTTACAGCGTGCCCATGCCTGCCTTTCCCCTTATCCCGCTTCCTGTGTAAAGGGCCTGAGGCCTGGGCACGGAGACTTTTTTTTCCTAGCTCCCTGATGTGCCTTCAGGGACACTCTGAATTCAGGGGCATTCACAGTCACTGAACGTAGCTGAGAGCCACCTGGGGGTCGTGATAAAATGCAGGTTCTGATTCATCTGATCTGAGGAGGAATTGAGCGTTTTCTTTTTCTTTTCTTTTCTTTTCTTTTTTTTTTTTTTGCTTTTTGAGACAGACTCTCACTATGTCACCCAGGCTGGAGTGCTTTGGTGCGATCTCAGCTCAAGGCAACCTTTGCCTCCCGGGTTCAAGCAATTCTTGTGCCTCAGCCTCCGGAGTAGCTGGGATTACAGACTTGCATCACCACCCCTGGCTAATTTTCAAAGTTTTAGTAGAGATGGGGTTTCACCACGTTGGCCAGGCTGGTCTCAAACTCCCGACCTCAGGTGATCCGCTCGCCTTGGCCTTCCAAAGCAATGGGATTACAGATGTGAGCCACCGCGCCCGGCCGCATCTGCTTTTTCAGTGAGCTCCTAGGTGATGTTGATGATACTGTTTCCCAGACCGCAGCTGTCAGAATCAAGGGCCTAGAAGTCTGCTTTTCAGATGTGTAGAATGTGGGACACGCACTTTGAATCCCTAGCTGCATCTTTACCAGACCTCTTGGTGATTGACTGCCCATTAGGATTTGCAAGCCTAGACCAGGGTTTGTGAACCCTGACACCGTTGAGCTTTGGGGCTAGATCACTTTTTGATGTCAGGATTGTCCTGTGCATTATGGGATGTTTAGCAGCATCCCTGGCCTCTACCCACTAGATGCCAGTAACAGCACCTCCAGCGGGGATCAAAAGTGTCTCCAAATGTCCCCTGGAATAGAGGTGGGGCAGTGTTATCCCTAGCTGGTTACCAGTGGCCTCATACCCTCAAACTGCACCATGCCTGGGACCTGCTGGGCCCGCTGGTCACACACATCGATGCTCAGGTCCTACAGCAGCAGTCATGGCCACTTTAGTTTGGGGCAGGGCCCCAGTGGGGATACAAGCTCTTGGTGCATCTCCCGTCTGCTGCGCTTTGACAGACACTGCCCCAGCGCCCTTACTGCTCGGTAAATGGTGGGTGTGGCTGGACTAGCAAGTGGGGAAAGGATAATAAACCAAGCTGGGTGTTTGTGTTGGGAGAGTGGGAATCAGAATGAAGTCACCATAAAGTCCCTTTTAATAACAGTAGAGAAAATTCTAGGCTTGGTGGCATTATCTCCTTTGGAAATCGTCCCAAATTCACTCTCTTCTTCCCTCCTCCTACAGTCCCCATGCTGGTCCTGTCCATCCTTGGCTCCCACTGGCCTAAGGCAGCAGTCTCTCCTTATCCCCCTGGCTCCTGCCCTACCCCTCCTGGTCTGTCCTCCATACTCAGCCAGGTGGGGTCTGTGAACACCTGAGGTCATGGCCCTCCCCTGCTCAGAACCTCCCATGGCTGCATCTCACTCAAGAGAAAAGTCAAGGCCAGGTGCGGTGGCTCACGCCTGTAATCTCAGCACTTTGGGAGGCCTAGGAGGGAGGATTGCTTGAGCCCAGGAGTTCGAGAGCAGCCTGGGCAACATAGACCCTGTCTCTACAAAAAATTTTATAATTTTTTTTTTTTTTTTTTGATTAAAAAGAGAAGCCGGGTGCGGTGGCTCGTGCCTGTAATCCCAGCACTTTGGGAGGCTGAGGTGGGTGGATCACCTGAGGTCAGGAGTTTGAGACCAGCCTGGCCAACATGGTGAAACCCTGTCCCTACTAAAGATATAGAAACGAGCCAGGCATGGTGGTGGGCACCTGTAATCCTAGCTACTCGAGAGGCTGAGGCAAGAGAATCGCTTGAACCCGGGAGACAGAGGTTGTAGTGAGCCGAGATCATACCACTGCACTCTGGCCTGGGCGACAGAGTGAGACTCCATCTCAAAAATAAATAAATAAACAAATAAATAATACATAAATAAAAATTAAAAAGAGGAAAGTCAGTGTCTTTTTGTGGCCCACTGGGCCCCTGTGATCTGGCTGTCACCTCTCTGCCTTGTCCTTTGCTCCCTGCCCTGTTGCTCTTTGACCGTTTCCCTGCTGCTAGAACGCGGCAGGCACCTTCACTCTCCAGGGTGTCTGCGTGGACCGTCCTCTCTCTGGCTCCACACAGTCCTCTGGCTGCTCCTGCGAAGCTTCCCTCAGGTTTCTCTGCCTAGAAGTCACCCTCCCAGTGAGGCCTTCTTTACGCCTGACCCCCAAACAAAAACGGATTCCATTTGTTTACCGTCTCCCCTCATGGAATATAAGCCCCGTTAGAGCAGGGCCCTTGTCTGCTTTCCCGTGGTTTCCCCAGCACAGTGTCTGCCATGTGGGAGGTGTTGGCTGTGCAATTGAGGAGAGAATGAGTGAACGGCTACTTAAGTGCTGCTTTATGCCTGGCCTTGTGCATCCTCTCGCGGAACCCTCCTAATTCTGTGGGGCAGCTCCTGTTTTTTGTTTGTTTGTTTGTTTTTTAAGACAAGGTCTTGCTCTGTCACCCAGGCTGGAGTGCAGTGGCACAGTCATAGCTCAGCGCAACGTCCATTTCCTGAGCTCAAGCCATCCTCCCACCTCAGCCTCCTGTGTAACTGAGACTACAGGTGTGCACCATCATGCCTGGCTAATTTTTAAAAAATATTCAGTAGAGACGGGGCTCTTGCTGTGTTGCCCAGGCTGGTCTTGAACTCCTGGCCTCAAGCAGTCCTCATGCCTTGGACTCCCAAAGCCCTGCGATTACAGGCGTAATCTCAGTGCACCACTGCGCCCAGCTATGCAGCACCTGTCTTGAGCTCCATTTTACAAATGAAGACATGGAGGTTCTGATTAAGTCCCTGCCCAAGGTCTCCATCTGAATAGGGAAATCGCCAGAACACACATCAGGCCTCTCTGCTTAGGATGAATTCTTTTTTTTTTTTTTTTTTTTGAGATGGAGTCTTGCTCTGTCACCCAGGCTGTAGTGCAATGGCGTGATCTCAGCTCACTGCAACCTCCGCCTCCTGGGTTCAAGCGATTCTTCTGCCTCAGCCTCCCCCTGAGTAGCTGGGATCACAGGCGTGAGCCACCGCGCCTGGCTAGGATGAATTCTTTAACTCCCTACATCATTGCACTGCTTGTCGGGTGGCACAGCCAGAATGAGCCTTGGCTTCCCGTGCACTCAGTCAGGGTGCTGGGGCCTGGCTGAGCCAGGCCATTGGAGAGTAGAGGATTTGGGGTTCCCTGCTGGGCTTGTTGACGTGGACCCCCCACTCCAAACCTGGCCTTTTGTTTGACCTGGTGCTTTCTGTTTGCCTGTGCGGCCCTCATGCATTTTAGGGTTCCACCTGGCGGAGTGGGGGAGGGGAGGCTCCTCCTCTGGTGTTTCCTCTGTGAAATTCTGGAGTGGGGTCAGCTCCTGGTTCTGCCCCACGGCCCCAAGCCTCTTCTGGTTGCTGAACCACCCTGGAAGAATTCCCAGGTCATTTTATACCCACATCTTGATTTCTGTGACCGGGTGAACCAGATCACCAGCTACCTGGGGGTAGGGACAGAGGCGTCTTTTTGGGTTTCTTTTAGGCCTGGCAAGGTGGTGGGTGTTCCTGTTGAAAGATCTAAAAACCTCCGTTCATTCCTAAATGTCTTTTTGGGGCCTCTTGCATGTTGGGCACTTCCTTGAGCATATGGGAGGAAAGCAGCCAGTGAGACAGGCGGGGTCATGGGGTGAACACCTGCGGAACTTCGGCGGTAGCCAGGTCCGATGGGATCTGGAGTACCCACTTTGCCTTCGGAGCGCTATCTTCTGGCTGGGCATGGAGATAAGGAATAGATACAGCAACAGCCACTTAACTGCAGGTGGACGATGAGTACAGCTGTTGATCAGCTAGTCAGCCCACAGCGAGAACCCCGCCCCAGTCTAGGCTACCGTGTCCTCTGCTGCCAGCAGCCCAGTAGGGTTCTTTGCCGAAGTCTGGTTTTTCCTTGACTTGTGGCTGGCGAGTGCTACACGCTTTCAGAGGCCCAGCGGACCTCTCCGTCCACTCAAGGGGCGTGTGTGTGTTTAATTGGACCGCTAGTACCAACAACAGCAGACACTCTCAGTGCCAGGCCCTATTCTGAGTGCCTTTTAATCCCCATAATGACTCAGTGGCGTTGGTACTGTTGTTGGCTTTCTTTTCCAGATGAGGAAAGTGAGGCAAAGAGAGGGGAGGTAACTTGTCCACTGCCTCACAGCTATTAATAGTAAGTGGTAGGGGCCAGGCACGGTGGCTCATGCCTGCAGTCCCAGCACTTTGGGAGGCTGAGGCAGGCAGATCACTTGAGGCCAGGAGTTCAAGACCAGCCTGGCCAAGATGGTGAAATCCCATCTCTACTAAAAATACAAAATCAGCAGGGCACAGTGGCGCGTACCTGTAATCCCAGCTACTCGGCAGGCTGAGGCATGAGAATCGCTTGAACCCGGGAGGCGGAGGTTGCAGTGAGCTGAGATTGTGCCACTGCCCTCCAGCCTGGGCAACAGAGCAAGACTCTATCTCGGAGAAAAGAGGGAAAGGAGGGGAATAGAGGGGGAATGGGAGGAGAGGGGAGGGAAGAGAGAAGAGAAGAGAAAGAGCTTACTGACCTTAAAAAAAAAAAAAGTCACAAAGCTGGGATTTGAACCCAGTCCATCTGGCTTCCAATTCCACGCTCTTAAGCACTCTGTGGACACATCAGATGGCTGGACAGGGCCAAACTGGCTGAGCTCTCTGGGGATGGGAGGAAGACCCTGCCAGCATGGAAAGGAGCAGACGTTCCCATTCCTGGTGCTCTGGGAAGAACTGCCTCCCCACATCCCCAGAGCAAAGGCCATGGAGGAAAACCTGAAGGCAGGGAGAAAGCTATGTGGCCGGTCAGCTGCTGTCACCCTGGAAAGCCCTGGGCTGGCTTATGTACCCCACCTGCATGTGAGTTCAGTGGGCCCATTGTGCAGATGGCTTGGCAGGGGATGTGCAGAGTCACTGTCCCCAGGAATGCAGCAGCTGAGCTCTCTGCCCTGGAGTTCCAGAGGCTCCTTTCACTCAAGACAGCCCTGTGACAATGACCTGTCGCACAGATGACCCTCCACCTGATGCTTTGGAGCTGGAGACAGATCTCTCTTGGGGGCTTGCTGGGACCGGGGTGGGGTTTGGGGCGTTTGGAGTTGGGTGTGAGGCCACGGAACCTTGCAGCTGATGGCTTGGAGTCACACTGCAGGCAGCTGTGTCCGGGCCCCACCCTGCACTAGCTGTGTGACCTCAGGCAGGTGACTTCACCCCCTTCCTCAGGCTCTTCATTTTTCAAATACCTGCCTCGTTGAGTTTGGGCTGGAGGGAGAGAGAAAGGATGATAATTCACTGAGGTCATCTTATGCAGAGTATTCAGTCCACAGCCAGGCATCCTCATGGGAGGCAGTGTCACCACGTGGCTACAGGCAGGGCCTCAGGAACCACCACTTCCAGCACAGGGCTTTAGGCAAGTGGCTTTAGCCTCCATTGGGCTACACTTCCTCATTCTACAGCAAGGGCCAGAGCAGTCCCGACCTCTTAAGGCTGCGGGTTCACTGAGTGAGTCGGTACCTGGGGAGTATTTAGCACAGGCCCTGGCACTCAAGGTAAGCAAGCCCCATGGCATGAGCTGTCAAAATCATAACGCGCAATTGAGAATGTCAGCTTGAGGCCTAACAACCAGGCAAGGAGGAACTGCACAGATAATGTGATCAATGGGGGCGGGCACAGTGGCTCACACCTTTAATACCAGCACTTTGGGAGGCCGATGCGGGTGGATCACTTGAAGTCAGGAGTTCGAGACCAGCCTGGCCAACACGGCGAGACCCTGTCTCTGTCAAAAATAAAAAAATTTTCTGCACATGGTGGCGCATGCCTGTAATCCCAGCTACTTGGGAAGCTGAGGCATGAGAATCACTTGAACCTGGGAGGCGGAGGTTGCAGTGAGCTGAGATTGCGCCACTGCACTCCAGCCTGGGCAGCAAAGCGAGTCTGTCTTAAAAAAAAAAAAAAAAAAATTATGAATGGGATGGTTCTAGAAAACTCCAACTTAGTCAACCACTCCCCTTTGGCCTTGAAAAGTGGTGACATGTCCCCCAAGGCTTTGGGAGGCTCCATTCAGATCACCTACATGCTGACTCTGGTCAGTTGTGCAGGGCGAGTGTGAGTGCAGGAAGTCGGCGGACCTAGGTCCCTGGTACTCCCAGCTGTGTGACCCTGGCAGGATCCTCAGACTCGCTGGGTCAGTGTCAGGCACAGCGCTAAGCACAGAGGTCGTGCCCAGTCACTGTTGGTTGTTCTGAAGACAGCAGAATAGTGAGGGCACTGGAGGGTGGGCCCTATGGTCAGTCAGATGGATTCAAACCCTGACTGTGTCAGGTCTGAGTTATGAGACCTTGAATAAGTGATTTAGCCCCCCTGACCCTCAGTTTCGTCATCTGTGAGATGGGGATGACATCACTTCAAATGGGGCTGTGGGGATCACGAGGCGATCTATATGAAGCCCTTAAACCAGCTCTTGGCACAGAGAAAGTTCTCATTGTGCGTTGGCTATTTTTGTTGCTATTATTATTTTTGAGATGGAGTTTCACTCTTATCCCCCAAGCTGGAGTGCAGTGGCGCGATCTCGGCTCACTGCAACCTCCGCCTCCCGAGTTCAAGCAATTCTCTTGCCTCAGCCTCCCGAGTAGCTGGAATTACAGGTGCACGCCACCATGCCCAGCTAATTTTTTGTATTTTTAGTAGAGACAGCGTTTCACTCTGGTGGCCAGGCTATTATTATTAAACCATTCTAGAAAGCATCATAAGTGGAAAGTGTAAATCGCAGATATGTTCCAGGGAACAGATCCCTAATGGGGGAGTCTGTGGAGAGCTCCTCCTCTGGAGGGCTTGTTCAGAGCTAGCATTCGAGCCTTTTTGTCTCCAGAATGTACCTGAAAGAGTGTGTGAAGGAGGGGGCAGGAGCGTGTCAACCAGGTGTGATGTTGTCTTGCCACAGGGACAGGTTTTCCAAGGTCAGAGGATTCCACGGATTGTTCAAGGTGCCATATGAATAAACACTTGAAGTATTTTAATAACTGTGCTTTTATTTCATTGCATAGCAGGAAAGTAATTTTATTTTTTTATTATTTTTTTAGAGACGGGTCTTGCTCTGTCACCTAGGCTGGAGTGCAGTGGTACTATCATAGCTCACGGCAGCCAGGAATTCCTGGGCTCAAGCAGTCCTCCTATTTCAGCCTTCCAAGAAGCTGGGACTACAGGTGTGCACCACCACACCTGGCTAAGTTTCTTATTTTTATTTTTTGTAGAGATGGGGGTCTCGCTGTGTTGCCCAGACTGGTATTGAACTCCTGGCCTCAAGTAACCCTCCCACCTTGGCCTCCCAAAGTGCTGGGATTACAGGCATGAGCCATTGTGCCTGGCCAGGGAAGGAGTTTAAACAGCACGTCAAACCTAGTATCCCTTGGCTATTTCCACATTGGGTGAGGCTAAAGTTGATACTGAAGCCAAAAATAAATGAGTGTAGTTAAAGTGTGGAGGAAGCAGTCGCTCAGGTGCTCTGGGATGTGGTACAAGTGGCGCCAGTGCATGTAGATCTGGGAGACGAATGGGGTCAGGGCGGGGCTGTGAAGTTGTTTTTCAGTCGTGGAAAGGCTGAAGCTCCCTCAGGAGGTTGCTGAGCTGTTCAGCCCCCTTTGCCTGTCTCCTCCTTGGCTCTTGAAAATCACTGAAGGTCTGAGCACGGCCACTCCAGAGTGGAGCAGCTGCCCCGGCCGCTGTAGTTTCCCACATCAGAGGTGGTGAGACAGATGAGGAAACAGACCAAGTGTTTATTGCTAGTGCCTTCTCTTCCTGCAGTGGGATGTGAAAGCTGGGGAATGGCCTGGAGCAGCTAACTGTGATAGTGGTAATAATCTTTAACCAATGTTTGAGTGCCAAGCACTTTCCATGCTTGATGGCATCGAATCCTCTCTCTACAACGTGATCTTTCCATCTGTCGGTTGGGATACATTGGGCTGCAGGTAACAAGATGTCTGGTGTCTCCTGGCTGAGCAGTGGAGACCGCATCATTGCAAACATTCTGGAGGAGACAAGCTCCATGGCCGGTGCAGAGGTGCTCACCTGGAGCTCCAGGCACTTAGGTTTCTGTGTGCAGGCGTTTCATTCGTGCTGGCGGGGTTGGTCGTTGCATGGTCATGGGATGGCTGCCCCAGCCTGAGGATCACTTCCTCAGACACGGCATCCCGAGCTGGGAGGAGGGGTAGGGGAAGGGTTTCCTCTTCACATGCCTTTCCTTTTGGAAGAGAATATGTTCTTATAAATGCCCCTCCCCCAGCAGACCTCTCTTTATGTTCCATTGGCCATAAAGGAGCCAGGGGCCGGCCCTAGCTGCAAGGGAGGCTGGGGCAGCGCATGTCTGTACCGTGGGAGACAGCAAGAGACAGGAGATGGCAGTGGCATCCGCTACACAACCAAGTGTCTGCTGTGGGTGGGTGCTGTTGCCACCCTTGCTATAGATGAGAAAAATCAAGGATCAGAGAGGTGAGAGAACGGCTTGCTTGGAATCTCATACAGCCTGGAGGACAGAGCAGGGATCTGAAGCCATGTCTTCCCACAGAGCCTGCAGTTTTAACCCCTGTGCAGTGCTGCCTTCCTGCGGGGGGGACTCCCAGCCAGCTGTAATGCAGGGTGGTGAGTAGGTGAGCTGCAGCTGCCAGGGGAACACAGGAAAGAGAAACTCGGCTTGGGCTCCACCAGGGAGAACTGTGAAGAGGGGTGGTTGGGCTGGCCTTCAAAGGGTTAGTAGGAGTTCTGCCAGATACACAGGGAAATGGCCTGAGGAGGTGGGCCCTGGGCAGAGGGCACAGAATGAACAAAAGCGGATTGGGACAGCGTATGCTGGGTGGGTCAAGGAAGCCTCTTTGGGTTGAAAGGTGAATTTGTCTTACGTCACTGGGAAGTCTGTAGGAGGGGAGCTTCAGACACAGTCTGAGTATGGGGCCCACATGTGCCACTGGGGCTCTCCTTGGCTTTGCTCTGCCAGCAGGCTGGATTCAGGGGCAGATCTTCCTGGTTTATTAACTCAATGGAAAGAGGATTTAGAGTCTTCAGTGGTTTGTTTTGTTCCGAGACGTGGGCTAGCTCTGTCACCCAGGCTGGGGTGAAGGTCATGATCATAGTTCACTGTAACCTTGAACTCCTGGCCTCAAGCAGTCTTCCCACCTCAGCCTCCAAGTAGCTAGGAGTACAGGCGTGCACTACCACGCCTGGCTAATTTTTAAATTCTTGTGGGGGGAGTGTGTGTAGAGATGGGGTCTCACTACATTGCCAGGGCTGGTCTCAGACTCCTGGCCTCACGAGATCCTCCTGCCTTGGCCAACCAAAGTGTTGGGATTACAGGCATGAGCCAGCACACCCAGCCAATATTTATTTATATAGAGATAGCATCTTGCTCTGTTACCCAGGCTGGAGTGTAGTGGTTCAATCACAGCTCACTGCAGCCTTAACCTCCTGGACACAAATGATCCTTCCTCCTCAGCCTCCAGAGTAGCTGGATTTACAGGCGGAAGCCCAGCCTTTATTGTTTTTAATTGATAAGTCAACATTACATCTATTTATGGTGTGCAACATGCTGTTTTGGTATGTGTGTACATTGTGGAATGGCTAGGGCAAGCCCTTTAACATAACGCATGACCTCACTTGTTTTTTTTTTTGTAGTGAGAACGCTTAAAGTCTCTGCTCTCCACCATTTTGAAGTATGCCGTGTATTGTTAGTAATTGTTGCTACCATGATGTACAGTAGCTCTCTTGAACTTACTTCTCCTGTCCAACTGAAGCTTTGTGTCCTTTGACCAACTCCACAGTCCTCCACTGCCATCCTCTGTATTTTATTTTCTTGAGACAGAGTCTCACTCTGTTGCCTAGGCTGGAGTGCAGTGGCGCCATCTCAGCTCTCTACATCCTCCGCCTTCTGGGTTCAAGCAATTCTCCCTGCCTCAGCCTCTCAAGTAGCTGGGATTACAGGTGCCCACTACCACGCCCGGCTAATTTTTGTATTTTTGGTAGAGACGGGGTTTCACCACTTTGGCCAGGCTGGTCTTGAACTCCTGACCTCAGATGATCCACCCGCCTTGGTCTCCCAAAGTGCTGGGATTACAGGTGTGAGCCACCGCGCCCGGCCAATCCTCAGTGTTTTTATACCAGCCCCAGGGAATATTCCAATTGGGTTGTATGCCTATCCAAGAAGGTGGTATTTGGGAGTGAGTGGGGGAAGATGAAGCAGAGATGCTAGATGCACAACATAATATCCACAAGTACATGTGCAACTTTTAATAGATACCTTCATCTTCTGTACTTTAGTATCCTTGTCTGAAAAGTGGGATTAAGGTAATCACCCCTGCCTCATACATAGGGTTTGGGAAGATTCCACATGGTAGGCATTCACCAGTACAGTTAGAGAATGCCCTTTGGGCCGGGTGCGGCGGCTCACATCTATAATCCCAGCACTTTGGTAGGCTGAGGCAGGCGGATCACTTGAGGTCAGGAGTTCGAGACCAGCCTGGCCATCATGGTGAAACCTGATCTCTACTCAAAATACAAAAATTAGCCAGGCATGGTAGCACATTCCTGTAGTCCCAGCTACTTGGGAGGCCAAGGCATGAGAATCGCTTGAACCGGGAGATGGAGATTGCAGTGAGCTGAGATTGCACCACTGCGCTGCAGCCTGGGCAACAGAGTGAGACTGTCTCCAAAAAAAAAAAAAAAAAAAGTCCGGGCATGTTGGCTCACGCCTGTAATCCCAGCACTTTGGGAGGCCGAGGCGGGTGGATCACGAGGTCAAGAGATCGAGACCATCCTGGCCAACATGGTGAAACCCCATCTCTACTAAAAATATAAAAATTAGCTGGGCGCATTGGCGCACTCCTGTAAGTCCCAGCTACTTGGGAGGCTGAGGCAGGAGAATCGCTTGAACCCAGGAGGCAGAGGTTGCAGTGAGCCGAGATCACACCAGTTCACTCCAGCCTGGTGACAGAGCAAGACTCTGTCTCAAAAAAAAAAAGACAAAACAAAAAGAGAGAGAGTGTGTGCTCTTTGGAACCTAGAGCACTGGTCTCCCAATTGGTAGAAGACCCCAAATGACACCTTGCCAGGACCTGGTATTGCCATATAAACTTGGACTGCTTGGATTCAAATCCCAGCCCTGGCCGGTAAGAGCTAGATAACCCTGGGCAAGTGGCTTTACCTCTCTGTGCCTTAGTTTCCACATCTGTACCAGAGAGAAGAATGCTTAGGGCACTGCCAGGCACATGGTAGACATCAGTAAATATTCTTTTGATGAGTGCATGAATGGAAAATCTGAGTCAGAAGCAACTCATGGCTTGTTAAACCTTTTTGGATTTGTATTGCCAAGAGTACCTCCAGAAAAGCATTACTCTGTTACTGCAGGCTGTGATGACCCATTTCCCTGTTCCTCAGCCAGTCCTGTGTCTTATCTTCTAGGAAAGAATTCATAGTAATTTTTTCCAGGAGTATGTGGTGGGACATAGTAATTTCAATCGGTAATGGATCCAGCCTAATATTATGGCCATGTAAGAAAATGTCTGTGTTTTTCAGAGCTGCAAACTGAAATGCATAAAGTTGAAATGACATGATATCCGGCATTTGCTTTAAAATCCTTCAGGCTGGGTGGGGTGGCACACATGTGTATTCCCAGCACTTTGGGAGACCAAGGTGGGAGGATTGCTTGAGCTCAGGAGTTGGAGATCAGCCTGAGCAATATAGCAAGACCTCATCTCTACTAAAAGTAAAAATTAATTAACCAGGCATGGTGAGATATGCCTGTGCTCCCAGCTACTCAGGAGGCTGAGGCAGGAGGATCACTTGAGCCTGGGAGGTTGAGGCTGCAGTGAGCTGAGATCACACCAGTGTACCAGCCTGGGAGACAGAGTGAGACCCTGTCTAAAATAAACAAAATAAAATACTTTGGTAAGAAGGAAAAGGGGGAAAAAGGAAGAAATAAAGAATAGATGAAGCTAATATGGCAGAATCTTGACAATTTTTGAATCTAGGTTTGTGTACATGGGAGTTCATTGTACCTTGCTCCCTACTTTTTTTTAGCATGTTAACAGAACACAAACCAACCCTATCCTATCACACATGCGCACACACACACACACACACACACACACAGACTAAAAATTGTGTGATCTTGAAAAGCACTGCGATCCTGCTGCCCACAGGCAGTTGGGAAGGTCCCGAGCCAGGGTGGCAATGGGTAAATGACCACCTTGCAGTTCTTTGTTCATCCCCTTCGTGGGGAGACCTTTTCTGGTTCAGCAACTGGATGGATAGTGGATTTCAGGTCAAAGCATCAATTTCTCATCTCTTTCTTGCTCAGGGGGAGGAGACCAAACCCCCTCAGTGATTGACTCCTGGGTTCCCGCTCACTGCGGGCCTGGTTTTATCATGGGGTGGAGGGAGCCACAAGCTGCTCTTCTCCAGGGACCTGGGTGATGATGGCAAAAACGTAACTGTCCAATCTTCCACAGTGACTAAATGCTAACTCCAGCCCCGCTCCCGGACACACATGAGCAGTCTTGCCCATCCTTGTTAAACAGGCGACCGCCCCCAGCCTTCTCTCTAGTTGCACATGGAAGTGAGCGGTGGGTTGAGTTTTCCAGCGCTCAGTGTGCTCTTCATTCCGCTGCCTGTGGACGCCAGGGAGGGGCTTCCGCAGTCCATCTGGCACTGGGTGGGTCTCAGTCCGGGCGGGCGATCCACCCAGGAACTGACCCCTGGTTGCTCCAGAAAGGTCATCGTTTAAGAATGTTTCTTGGGTAGCCCAGCGGGAGGCCCACGTGTGCGTGTGGTCAGCTGTAGCTTCCGGCTGTCTCACTTCTGCTGAATTCCAGCAATTTCTCATTTCCTTTAGGAAACAGGATGAGTCTGGAGAGGAGTATGAAAAATCATGACAAACCTGGCGATAGGGACACTGGGAACCTAGCCCTGAATGAAGCTTATAGTTTGTTATGATTGCCAGGGTCTTGAACAGTGTAGACCAGGGGAAAGAAGGTGCCTGGGGCCAGATGCCCTGGATTCAAACCCCACCACCCCCACTTAACAGCTTTGTGACCTTGAGAAAGTTGTGTAACCTCTCTGTGCCTCAGTTTGCTCATCTGTAAAATGATGATAGTACCTGCCTCATAGGATTTAAGGATTAAATTAGATACTGTTTTTTAAGTGTTTGAAACTGCCTCTTCTGTAGTAGTTCCTCAATTAATAGTGGCTATGACAATATCGTATCCTGTTGTAATGTGCATGCACAGTTAGGATTAAGAACCTTTGGTCAGCCAAGCACGGTGGCTTACACCTGTAATCCCAGCACTTTGAGAGGCCAACGTGGGCAGATCACGAGTTCAGGAGATCGAGACCATCCTGGCTAACATGGTGAAGCTCCATCTCTACCAAAAAGACAAAAAAAAAAAATTAGCCGGGCGTGGTGGCGGGTGCCTGTAGTCCCAGCTACTCGGGAGGCTGAGGCAGGAGAATGGTGTGAACCCAGGAGGTGGAGCTTGCAGTGAGCTGAGATCACGCCACTGCACCACAGCCTGGGCGACAGAGTGAGACTCCCTCTCAAAAAAAAAAAGGAACCTTTGGTCAGCCAGTCGCGGTGGCTCACACCTGTAATCCCAGCACTTTGGGAGGCCGACACGGGTGGATCACCTGAGGTCAGGAGTTCGAGACCAGCCTGGCCAACATGGTAAAACCCCGTCTCTACTACTAAAAATTAAAAAAATTAGCTGGGCATGGTGGTGGGTGCCTGTAATCCCGGCTACTCTGGAGGCTGAGGCAGGAGAATTGCTTGAACCCGGGAGGCAGAGGTTTCAGTGAGCCAAGATCACACTACTGCATTCCAGCCTGGGCAACAGAGTGAGCAGTGAGACTCTGTCTCAAAAAAAAAAAAAAAAAAAAAAAACAAAAAAAACTCTTGGTCTATAAATAGTGGTTCAGATGGAAGCAGAATTAGAGGAGAGGAAGAGGGAAGCACTTTTCTCCCCAGCAGTACATGGTTTGAGGAAATAGGCTTAATTTCACCATTGAAAAATGTTATTTTTTACTCGA
The DNA here is from genome assembly GCF_003255815.1 of Theropithecus gelada. Lineage (NCBI taxonomy): Eukaryota > Metazoa > Chordata > Mammalia > Primates > Cercopithecidae > Theropithecus > Theropithecus gelada. The sequence goes on along the minus strand of NC_037687.1, from coordinate 42,106,392 downwards.
TGTTCAAAATCTCCTAGGAAAGCAGGGCAAAAGACTTTTCTTTCTTTTTTTTCCCTCATGCTTAGGCATGCAAAAGACTTTAAAGGGGGAAAATGTCTCTTCCCCACTTCTCTGTATACATGCTGGGAAAAAAAAAGACTGGAAGGAAATGAACCAATGTCTTTACAGTAGTTGCCCTTTGGTGGGGAGAGTATGAGTAACTCTGTAATCTTCTTTGTACATTTATGGTCCAAGTTTTTTATATATATATATAGATAGATAGGTAAACATATACTACTTTCATAAACAGGAAAAATGTTAAAAAGTTAAGAAATCATGTGAGCTTGGCTTCTGGGGAGGTTGGGTGGAGTTATTTCAGAATAAAGCTTTCTGCTTAATGTTTGAGTGTCCAGAGAAGTTTGCACCCCTCCCTTCCTCAAGGTGTACTTGAGGCCTGTACAATTTCTGCTTAGAAAGTTCTTGATATCGGCCGGGCGCGGTGGCTCACGCCTGTAATCCCAGCACTTTGGGAGGCCGAGGCGGGCGGATCACAAGGTCAGGAGATCGAGACCATCCTGGCTAACATGGTGAAACCCCGTCTCTACTAAAAATGCAAAAAATTAGCCGGGCGAGGCGGCGGGCGCCTGTAGTCCCAGCTACTTGGGAGGCTGCGGCAGGAGAATGGCGTGAACCCGGGAGGCGGAGCTTGCAGTGAGCCGAGATCGCGCCACTGCACTCCAGCCTGGGCGACTAAGCGAGACTCTGTCTCAAAAAAAAAAAAAAAAAAAAAAAAAAAAAAGAAAGTTCTTGATATCAAAGATGATCCCTCAACCTCCATTCCTCCACCTGCCCAATATTGTTCTAGATATTTATGTTCTCTCCCATCTTTCTTTTGAGATGAAAGAACTCTAATTCTTTTGTGGTTCTTCTGATCTTGAGAAAGAACTGCATTTTAAAAAACTTAAAAAATTTTTTTTTTCTGAGACAGGGTCTTGCCCTGTTGGCCAGGCTGGAGTACAGTGGGGCAATCATAGCTCACTTCAGCCTCAGCCTCTTAGCTCAGGTGATCCTCCTGCCTCAGCCTCCCAAATAGCTATGACCACAGGCATGTGCCACCATGCTTGGCTAGTAGATTTTAATATTCGTAGAGACTAGGTCTTGCTGTCTTGCCCAGGCTGGTCTCAAACTCCTGGGCTCAAAGCAATCCTGCCACCTCGGCCTCCCCAAGTGCTGGGATCACAGGCGTGAGCCGCCATGCCTGACCCTGCAGTTTTTAAGTACTTTTTTATTATGATAAAGTATGATAAAATGTACATAACACAAAATTAACCATTTAAAAGTTTTATTGTGCACTTTGGGAGGGCGAGGTGGGAGGTCAGGAGATCAAGACCGTCCGGACTAACATGGTGAAACCCTGTCTCTACTAAAAATACAAAAAAAAAAATTAGCCGGGCGTGGTGGCGGGCGCCTGTAGTCCCAGCTACTCGGGAGGCTGAGGCAGGAGAATGGCATGAACCCAGGAGGCGGAGCTTGCAGTGAGCCGAGATCACGCCACTGCACTCCAGCCTGGGCGACAGAAGACTCTGTCTCAAAAAAAAAAAAAAAAAGAATAAGAAAAAAAGATAAAGACTCCGTCTCAAAAAAAAAAAAAAGTTTTATTGTGGCATAATATACATAACATAATGTTTTTTCTGTTTTATAAATAGCTTTAGCTTGATTGTGGTGATTTTCTCACAGTGCATACGTATATACAAGTTGTCCACCTTGAGTATAAACAGTTTCCATTTGTCAGTTATACCTTTAAGGAAACTGTAAAAAATAAAATATGCACAAATCATTTAGTAACCTAGAAATCAAGTGTTTACTTTTCTGATATTTTATTATGCCCAGTAACATTACCCAGTAACAAAGCTGAGGAAAAGCCAAGCGCACCTGAAAACCTGCGAGACAGGGCCTGTGCCCGAGTTTTCTGATACTGTATTATGCCCAGTAACATTACTGATAAACATAGTTACCCAAAAAATGTACCTTCCGCGTGCAGTTCAGTGGCGTTCAGTACATTCACATGGTTGTGCGTCCGTCATCATCCGTCTGCAGAACATTTTTCATCTTGCAAACTGAAACTCTGTCTCTGAAAAACAATATTCTCCATCCCTAAGCCCCCAGTCCCTGGAAGCCACCTATTTTCTGTCTCTATGAGATTGACAAATGTAAGTGTCTCCTGTGAGTGGAATCATCCAGTATGTGTCCAGTATGCCTTGTGACTGGCATATTTTATTTAGTATCATGTCTTTAAGGTTCATTCATGTTGTATATATCAGGATTTCCTTCCTTTTAAAGGCTAAATAATATTCCAATTAGTATTTAAGGCTAAATAATAATGATATGTATATATCACATTTTGTGGCCAGGTGCGGTGGCTCACGCCTGTAATCCCAGCACTTTGGGAGGCTGAGGTGGGCGGATCACAGAGTCAACAGATCGAGACCATCCTGGTTAACATGGTGAAACCCTGTCTGTACTAAAAATGCAAAAATTAGCTGAGAGTGGTGGCACGTGCCTGTAATACCAGCTACTTGGGAGGCTGAGACAGGAGAATCGCTTGAACCCGGTAGGCAAAGGTTGCAGTGAGCCAAGACCACGTCACTGCATTCCAGCCTGGTGACAGAGCGAGACTCCATCTCAAAAAAAAAGCAAAACGAACACAAAAAAACAAACAAAAAAAGATATGTATATGTATATATCACATTTTGCTTATCTGTTTATCTGTTGATGAACACTTGTGATGCTTCCACCTTTTAAGTATAGTGAATAATGCTGCTGTTAACATTGGTATACTGACGGGCACAGTGGCTCATGCCTGTAATCCCAGCACTTTGGGAGGCCAAGGCAAGCGGATCACTCGAAGCCAGGAGTTCGAGACCAGCCTGGCCAACATGGTGAAACCCGATCTCTACTAAAAATACAAAAAAATTAGCCGGGCATGGTGGCACGCCCCTGTAGTCCCAGCTACTCAGGAAGCCGAGGCATGAGAATTGCTTGAACCCAGGAGGTGGAGGTTGCAGTGAGCCGAGATCACACACTCCAGCCTGGGCAACAGAGTGAGACTCCATCTCAAAAAATAAAATTAAAACTGAAAACAGGAGAGTTTATTCAGTAAACATCGACTGAAGACCCTACTCTGGGCCAGGTACCAATGGGCAAGGCAGGCACAGCTGCCCGCTGGTGGAGCCCACAGCCAGGGAGAAAACACAAGAACCACAGAGCCATATGGATGAGTACTGTGTTCTGAGTGCTCTGAAGAAGAATGGGATTTTTCGAGCTGTAGTACAGGGGGATTCACAGAGGCTCCCCAGGGAAGTATAGTTTGAAGTATCATATTCTGGGTGCAAATGGAAATTTGGTGTACATCTCTAGATAAGCCTCACTTCTGAATGCTTCCAGCTGTGGGCAGGGATCCCCAGATGGGCGTTGCTATGGAAGCAGCTTGCACCTCTCACTTCCTGACTTGAGTTTATTTCCGAGTTTCCCGTGCCACCGCCAGTTCCCAGCTGTAAATACAGACGTGGCAGGGTCCCTTTTTCCTGCAGCCTCATAGCTGCCCAGAGAACGGATGTGGCTGGAATCCAGCCCGGGAAGCCTCCTCCCGACAGACAGAGCTCGTTCTGGAACCTGCCATGTCGCGGTTTCTCTTCCATCCCGGCTCTTTCCTTTGTCCTCTCTCGGGACTGTGCCAGCATGCCCCAGCCTGTGTTTTGAAACTTTAGACCCCAGCTTGTATCTGATGGAGAAATGAGCTCATGAGGACTTTTTCCACCACCCAGCTACCAGGGAAGTTGAGTCAAATCTCTTTCATTTCAGATCCATCGCCCACCCCCGGGTCAGATTTGCCACCCTTCTGACAGAAACTGGGTTAGCTGTTCTCTGGGACTGTTTGTGAGGAAGGGACTTGTTGACCTGAACAAAGGAACTACAAACAAGACGGGGGAGGGGTGTGGCTGATCGCTCACCGGGATTGGGACTTTTCAGCTACCCTTCAGTGCTTTCGAATAGTAATTGCTAACGTGTTGAGAATTTACAGTGTGCTAGACAATCTTTAAATCACTTTTAATCCATTTAACAGCTCAATCAAGTGTATATAATTATCCCCATTCTAGAGCTGGGGAGGTGGTGGGCAAGTTGGGCAAGTTGAGTCATTGGCCAAATTCCTGTACTGCAGCAATTTAGGCAAAAAGTGGGCATTTAACCAGAGGCTGCTGGGGCGGCCCAGAGACCTGAAGCAAAGCCTCAGGACCAGTCGGTTACTTGGTTGCAAGTAACAAAAACACCAACTCAAACAGACATAAATTTTAGGGGAAAGGATTGGCTCATTCAACTGGAAAGCCCAGAGGTGGGGCAGATGTCTGGGCTGGCTGGTCCAGGAGCCTGGGGCTATTGCCAGTGACCCATTTTCTTTCTGTCTCTTTATTGTTCCCTCTGATGTCAGTGTCATCCTCAAACCTGGCTCCCCTGAAAGTTGCACACCAGCTGCCAGCACCCGCTCAGGCTTGTGTCCTTATCCCTGTCCTGAGAGAAAGAGAGGGTATCTGTCCCCCAGCCATCATGCAAAACCTCAGAGCTCCTCTCTGATTGGACTAGCACTGGTCATGTGATCTTCCCTGAACCAATCACTAATAAGAGAGGTGAGCTCACACTAGCAGGCTGGTTGCAAAACCTCCCATAGGGGAAGGGCGGGCAGGGTGCTGGGATTGGAACCAGGATACACATGCCACTGTATCTGCATTCTCTTCCTCACTTGTTCACTCCCCACCTCTAGATCTGCATTATTCATTTTCTTACATTCAGTCTCTCTCTCTGCTTTTTCTTCTACTGGACAGGAAGCCTGGCCATCCCAGGCTGCTGAGGGATACACCTTGCAGTACAGGCCCCCAAAGAGTCACCCCATGTTCTCTCAGCCCAAGTCCAAAACAACCCGAGGAGGGGAGGATGTCTCCCTCCGGACTAACCGGGGCCGAGGAAGGGGTTCTTGTGACGGGCTCAGCTGAGTCAGGTGTCCTCCACCCACCCCCCAGCCAATCAGCTACAGGCAGGGATGAGGTCATTGCTCCCCCTGTCCCCTGCCATGTGCCTGCTATAACATCTTCATAGGACCTCTAAGCTGGAATCATTTAAGCAGGATGCCAAAGGACAGCAATTGGGCCACACTTCTTGACCGTAGTGATGCTAAAACCTCATTGCAGCTCTCTACAGGAAGGCCAGCTCTTCATTGTGGCCCCCCACACCCTGCGTGATCTGGGCCCTGCCTGCCGCCCGCCCACGCCTCATCCTGTAAGTCCCTGTGCACCGTGCTCCAGCTGCCGGGCCTGTCTGTGTTCCTTGAATGCACCATGTCTGAGCCTTGCTCCTAGGCTGCTTTCTTGGCCCTCCCGCCATGCTGCCTACTACCCCTTCCCTTCTGGCCTGGCCGATGTTGACTCCTCCTTCAGATGTCTCCTTCAACACACTCCCAGGGGGCTGTTCCAAAGCCCACCCCACCCTTCTTCCCTGAGCTATTCATCTGACCTGATCAGGGCTTTCCCCTCCCCTTAATGTCAGCTCCTTAAAGGCAGGAACCAAGTCTGTTTTGTTACAGGTATGACCCTTTCCACCAAATATGCACCTTACTGAACTTTGCTAAAGGGAATGAATGAAGGGATAATAGTGACATAAGGAGAAAGGGAAAACAGAGCACAGTGACTTGCCTATCACTTAGCTAGGAATCCCGGCACTGTGGGAGGCTAAGGCCGGCAGACTGCTTCAGGCCAGAAGTTTTAGACCAGCCTGGACAACATGCTGAAACCCCATCTCTATAAACAATACAAAAATTAGCGGGGCATTGTGGTGCGCACCTGTGGTCCCAGCTCCTTGGGAGACGGAGGCAGGAAAATTACTTAAGCCTGGGAGGTTGGGCTGTGATCCCGCCACTGCGCTTCAAGCCTGGGCGACAGAGTAAGACACCGTCTCAAAGAAAAATAAAAGCACCCAGATAAACAGGCGGTGAATGGTGGAGGAAAAATCCTGGGTGCCAAGACATCACGTAGCTAGTTGGGGAGGTGACGCCGGGGCTGAGAGCATCAGTCAAAGTTTGCCAGTCTAGGGGAGCGGTGGTGGCAGGGGTGAGTCCAGGGTAGGGGTCAGAGACTGTATATGAGAAGAGCCTGAGCTGGGGTAGAGCCAGTCTGGAAGAACTGAAAGGCCCGAACATAGATGCAGCATTGGTGAGGTGGGATGGAGCAGTAGAAGGTGCAAGAAGCAGACAGGGCCAATCATGCTTGACCTTGCAGGCTTTGCAGGGTGTGGGCATCATGCCTTTCACCTTCTAGGGAATGGGGCGCATAAGAGAGGGAAGAGGGCAAGAAAGGTAGGAGGGCTTTGAATATTGGCATGAGAATACTGTCCAGGGAGATGACAGTCCCCCACACTGACACGGGCGGCATCTGTAGAAACAGGACAGGCCTCTCAGACACATGGAAAGATACCTGACTCTGGGCATAATAAGAGAAATACCAATTAAAATCATGCTGAGATACTACTTCGCACCTCTCAGAAGGGCAAGAGCACAAAGCGTGCGCACACGCTGCAGGCAGTGGCGTGGAGGGCAGCCAGGCTTCTCCGGAGCTAGTGGGAGGGAAAGCAGAACTGTCGCTTTGGAGGGGGACTCTGGCCATTCCTGTGAGTATGACCCGGCACACACCCACCCTTCACCCCAGCAGCTCCACTCCCTGAAGCTTCACCTACACATGTTCGCAAGTGTGAGAAGTGATCTTTGTCTAAGGTTATTCATTACAGCAGTGCTTGTCAGAGCCGAAAAGGGGACATGGCTTGTGTGTGCCTTAATATGGCACTAGAGGAATCAGTCGGGTGTCTGTACAGTGGAATACTGTGTGACAGGGAAGGTAGAGTAAGGCCCTGATAGGAGGGGCCTTCAGTGTCTGGTGTGCTGCTAAGCAGGAAAATGAAAAGAACGTGGTGGCTCATGCCTATAATCCCAGCACTTTGGGAGACCAAGGCAGATAGATCATTTGAGGTTAGGAGTTCAAGACCAGCCTGGCCAACATGGTGAAACCCTGTCTCTACTAAAAATACAAAAATTAGCTGGGCACGGTGGCTGATGCCTGTAATCCCAGCATTTTGGGAGACTGAGGTGAGCAGATCATTTGACTTCGGGAGTTCAAGACCAGCCTGGCCAAAATGGTGAAACCCTGTCTCTACTAAAAATACAAAAATTAGCCAGGCGTGGTGGCCGGCACCTGTAATCCCAGCTACTCTGGAGACTGAGGCAGGAGAATCGCTTGAACCTGGGAGGCGGAGGTTGCAGTGAGCCGAGATCACGCCACTGCACTCCAGTGCAGTGCGAAAGTGAGACTCTGTCTCAAAAAAAAAAAGAAAAGAAAAGGAAAAAACAATTCTTATATTTGTAATTCCCCAGGGGAGGGGGAATTTTGGAAAATGTGAGGAGAATATAGGTTTTGTGACAATTCCAGTGTCGGTCAGCCGTGGAGCACTCTTTATTATTTATTATTATTATTATTATTATTATTATTATTATTATTAATTCTTCTTCTACCTTTTTTTGCTTAACTTAAGCATACCCTGAGAGAGCACTCTTAACTGTCAAATTAGATCACCTTAATTTTCCATACCAGGCACTGTGTGCTTGGCTGTATGTGTGTAAGTATCTTTGTGTGTGTGTGCACGTATGTGCATGTATGATTTAGTTACTTTATTGAGATCTCTAAGGCACCACCTCTGAGCAGCCTTCCTCAGCAGCCTGTGTAAAATGGCCTTCCCTGTCACTGTCTCCTGCTTTATTTTTTTTTTTCATAGCGTTTATCATGATCTGATGGTCTCTGTTTGTTTGCTTTCTACACCATCCTCTTTGGAATGTGAGCTCCGCGAAGGCAGGGATCTTTGTTTTGTTCCTTTCTGTATCCCCAACGTCTAGCAGTGCCTGTCCCATAGCAGTTGCTTGATGAGTGTGTGCTGAATGAATGTGAGTGCGTCTGAAGACTGAATGTTATCCTTCTGTTACAGATGCAGACCAAGGCCTCAGAGGCCTTGCCCTCTTTTCATGGACTCTACAAACTGCAAAGCCCACTGGTGTTCTGACTGGGAAAGAGGCGAGAAATCCCCCTAGGCTGCCTTTTTTTTTTTTTTTTTTTTTTTGAGACAGAGTCTCACTCTGTCACCCAGGGTGGAGTAAGTATAGTGGCGCAATCTCGGCTCACTGCGACCTCCGCCTCCTGGGTTCAAGCAATTCTCCTGTCTCAGCCTCCCTAGCAGCTGGGACTACAGGCACCCACCACCACGCCCAGCTAATTTTTTGTATTTCTAGTAGAGACACAATTTCACCATATTGGTCAGGCTGGTCTTGAACTCCTGACCTCAGGTGATCCACCCACCTCGGCTTCCCAAAGTGCTGGGATTACAGACATGAGCCACTGCTCCTGGCTAGGCTGCCTTTTAAGCTGTTAAAATTCTCCCTTTACCCCCATTCCTTTTTCTTTCTTTTTTTTCCCCTTAGAGACAGAAGTACAGTGATGGGATCATAGCTCACTGCAGCCTTGAACTCCTGGGCCCAAGCAATCCTCCTGCCTCAGCCTCTTGAGTAGCTGTGACTACAGGTACATGCCACCAGGCCTAGCTAATTTTTAAAATTTTTTTGGTAGAGACAGGGTCTCCCTATGTTGTGCAGGCTGGTCTTGAACTCTTGGCCTCAAGCAGTCTCCCCAGCTCAGCCTCCCAAAGTGCTGAGATTACAGGCATGAGCCACCATGCCTGGCCACATTCCTTTTACAAAGTCACCTTGAGAGCTAGGAATACTAGCTGGGTCTCTTCTGCGGGGTCCTGCCTGTGAAGTACTGAGGGGCTTGCCTGCACCACAAAATTTCTTCAGCTGTCTGGGGTCCGTCTCCCCTTCTTGCTTGGACGACCCTTGTTGTGGCTTGGTTTTTTTGTTTTTGTTTGTTTTTGAGATGGAGTCTCGCTCTGTCACTCAGGCTGGAGTGCAGTGGCGTGATCTCGGCTCACTGCCACCTCTACCTCCTGGGTTCAAGTAATTCTCCTGCCTCAGCCTCCCAAGTAGCTGGGATTACAGGCGCCTGCCACCACACCCAGCTAATTTTTGTATTTTTAGTAGAGACGGGGTTTCACGGTGTTGGTCAGGCTGGTCTCAAACTCCTGACCTTGTGATCCACCTGCCTTGGCCTCCCAAAGTGCTGGGATTACAGGCGTGAGCCACCGCGCCCAGCCCTGTTCTGGGCTGTTATTCCATGGAGAATAGGTAGAGAGAGAAGGAAATTTCCAACGTGAAGGCATTCTCTTCTGGAGGGAACCATCACTTAGGCTGCATGCTTAATCTTACCAGAGTCCAATTTGCCCAAGAGACCTCCTCAGACATGAGGAGTTGAGAATGTCGTTTATTTCTTCAGTATTTCCGTTGTAATAACAGCTTTGCCAGTGTGCTTTTGAGGATCCTTCTGTGCCAGTCACTTTGCCAGCCGTTCCATTGCTGTTACCTCATTTAACCCTCTCAACAGCCTTATTGAGGGTGGGTATTACTCCTTCCACCATGTTACTGATGAGGAAGCTTGGGATTCAGAATGGGCTGGTAACCAGCCACACGTCACAGGCTGCTAAGCCGCAGACCTGCGATTTGATTCGGGCTCTAGCTGACCACCAAGATGGCGCTCCCTGGCCTCATTGCCACACTGCTTCCCCATCTGCTTTGGGGATTTTCCCAGTGGCCAGCAGGACAGGGTCTGGTTTTCTGTGACGGCGTGATATGGATGGTTCATCATGTCTCCAAGCCCTGCTGTCCGGCATGAGGCTTTGGTGGATTGGAGGAAGGCTGGTGCAGAGCCTTCTGCTTGTTTACTTCTCATAGGTGTTTGCCACACAGGAGATCAAACTTCTGTTTCCCGTTGAGATTGGTTTCCATCTCTCTCCATTCATCTCTGACACTCCCTGTCTCTCTTAATTATGTCTTATACTGATGTCTGTAACCCTGCCGAGCCCTCTCCCTCCAGACCCCTTCCCAGCAGTAACTGCTATTAGTAGAGCTATTAAGAACACAGGCCTGTAATCTCAGCACTTGAGGAAGCCGAGGCCGGAGGATTGCTTGAGCCCAGGAGTTTGAGACCAGCCTGGGCAATATAATGAGACTCTGTCTCTACTGAACATAAACATTTTTTAAATGAGCTGGGCATGTTGGCTCACGCTTATAACCCCAGCACTTTAGGAGGCTGAAATGGGAGGATCACTGTAGCCCAGGAGTTTGAGGCTACAGTAAGCTAAAATCAAGTCACTGCACTCCATCCAAGGTGACAGAGCGAGAACCTGTCTCTTAAAAAAAAAAAAAGAGTCTGGGCACGGTGGCTCACGCTTGTAATCCCAGCACTTTGGGAGGCTGAGGCAGGTGGATCACCTGAGGTCAGGAGTTCAAGACCAGCCTGGCCGATATGGCGAAACCCTATCTCTACTAAAAATAACAAAATTAGCTGGGCGTGGTGGCGGGCGCCTGTAATCTCAGTGACTCGGGAGGCTGAGGCAGGAGAATCGCTTTAATCCAGGAGGCAGAGGTTGCAGTGAGCCGAGATTGCGCCTTTGCACTCCAGCCTGGGCAACCAGAGTGAAACTTCGTCTAAAAAACAAAACAAAACAACCACAACAACAAAGAACATGCACACTCTAGCCAGGCTGCCTGGATAGAGCCTTGGCTCTACAGTTACCCACTGTGTGACCTTGGGTAAGTGACTCTGAGCCTCATTTCCTCCCCTGTAATATAGGAGTAATAATAACAGAACCTTCTTCCAAGGAGGGTCATGAGTATTCATCAAGATTGTGCTGAACCCAGGGTACAACTCATGGTAATGACCAACAAACACGGTCTCTTCCTATGCACATAGAAACATCTCTCCTTACACAGTTTGTTACTTTATTCACTGAGAAGACATGGATGTGTGCAGATATATCTTATTTTTTCTCAGAGCTGCTAGAACATTTATTTAGCAGATACTCTCTTGTGAGTGGCAGCACTGTTGCACGGTCTAGGTATCCATTGGGAACAAGGTGAGAGCCCTGTACTCATAGAGTTCATGTATTCATCAGCAAGACATAATAAAGAAATCAGTGGGCTGGGTCTAGTGACTCACACCTGTAATCCCAACACCTTGGGAGGCCGAGGTGGGAGGATTGCTTGAGCCCAGGAGTTCAAGACCAGCCTGGGCAACATAGTGAAACCCTATCTCTACAAAAAATAACAAAAATTAACCAGGGATGGTGACGTGCACCTGTAGTCCCAGCTACTTGGGAGGCTAAGGTGGGAGAATCATGAGCCCAGGAGGTCCGGTGAGCCATGACTGCACCACTTCACTCCAGCCTGAACAGTGGAGTGAGACCCTGTGTTGAAAAAAGAAAAACAGCAGTCGTGCTTACTGCTCTGTAAGGAATAAAACTAGATTGAAGTAGGGGCCCCCTGATCTGGGTGGTCAGGGAATGCTTCCCTGAGGAAGCCTGCCTTGAGAATAGCTAGAGCCACATGTGCAAAGGCCCTGGGGCAGGAATAAAATTGGAAGGTCAAGGCAGCCAGTGTGGTGGGAGCATTTGGATGATGGGGGAAGATGATGAGGCCCGAGATATGTTGAAGAACTTTAAGCTGGAAAGCAGCTGGAGGTGATCCCTGTTTGATGTAATCCCTCTGGCTGTGGGTGGAGAATAGAATCTAGGAAGGCAAACGTGGCCTGGGGAGGCCAGAGAGGGATCTCATGCAGTTGTTAAGATGAAAGATGATGGTAGTGGCTTGGCCTGGGAAGGAGGAAGAAAGGAAATGAATTCAGGACGTATTTTGGAGTTAGTGGCAACAGGGTTTGCTGATGGACTTGCTGTGGAGGATGAGGGAAGGAGGGACAGGAAGGATTCTCCCATGTGTCTGCATCATTGCTGGATCCCTGCTGACAAACACACAGGTTGTCTCCCGTGTCTCCCAACATGCATGAACGCACATCCTTGCTGGGTTGTGTCCCTTTTTTTTTTTTTGAGACAGGATCTTGCTCTGTCACCCAGGCTGGAGTGCAGTGGTGTGATCTTGGCTCACTGCAGCCTCGACCTTTCTGGCTCCCGGCTCAAGCAACCTCAGCCTCCTGGATAGCTGGGACCACAGGTGCACGCCTCCACGTCTGGCTGATTTTTTTATTTTTTATTTTTTGTAGAGATGGGGTCTCGCTATGTTGCCCAGGCTGATCCCCATCTCCTGACCTCAAGCGTTCCTCCCACCTCAGTGTCCCAAAGCGCTGGGATTACAAGGGTGAGCTACCATGAGTCTTAAGGCATCTGAGGAAATACTAGGGCCTGAGTAAAGGCTGGGGCCCTGCTGTGGTGCTATACAGGGAGCCTCCTCTGCTCCCAGCCCAGCTCAGGCCAAAGCGTGGGGTGAGGGACAGAGTTGTCTCCTGGGCTGTGGAACAGCAGCATCCAACCTCAATCCACCACCTGAAGTGTGTGCAGTTGCTGCCCATTTTGAGATTCTTTCATGTCCTCCATCCCCCATCTTATCCAGAGCTGCTTTCTCATCTGGCCAAGGCCATTCTCCTCCCGTCCTCTCCCCTCCCCAGGTGAGTCCAGAGTTTCAGCTAATGTTGCAGCAGCAGATGCATCACGTTGGATTGCCTGCCATTCTCGGGGCCCTTTTGCTGTCTGCATTTAGGTCAGCTTTGTTTTCCTGGGGATTGAAAGCAGTGGCTGGCATGGCCTTTGGTTCTGGGCCAGCCTCTCAAGGAGCCTGGCCTTGCAGGAACTGAACGAGAGGCCTCTTGTTTGTATGAACTTGATTCTTCCACCTTCTTTGTCCCCTATTCCCTTCTGTTTCTTGTTTCTGGCCTTGTTCTTGAGAGTGCAGGTCCCACAGGCAGTGGCCAGTGCTGCAGGCCTCCTTTGCCCTTTCTGAGGGACTTTGGGCATCTGGTGGACTCTAGTCCTCTCAGCCAGTGAGGGCAGCTCAGCCAGTGTGAGTTTAAAACGGCATGACCTCCAAGCTCCCGTTGCCTCCTGCTCCGACCCTGACCTGGGTTTCTCTCTGGTGCTGCTGGCAGGTGCTGGGCCAGGCCGCTCGTCAAAATTAGCATCTCTGGGAATTCGCCTTCTGCCTACCCAAGGGCTGTAGAATAGGAGGTATCACAGATTACGAGAAGGTAAAATTTGACACATTTCAGCTCATACCAGGTCCAAAAAAAAGGAACGACTTTGAAGGAGAAAAATATAGAGCATTAATGAGCTCAACTCAGCACCCTCCCAAGTTGCTGGAGGACGTGAATCACTGCAGCCTTTTTAGAGCATGGACTGAAAAAAAAACACAAAAACCTCTTTTTTTTTTTTAATGAACCAGTACATGCATGTGATAAAACATTCAAATGGTACAAAAAAGGTATACAATAGTCTTCTTCCCCTACCTATGATCTCCCAGTCCCTTCCTGTGAGGACACCCATGTCTCATATGTTCTTCGAGAGATGCTCAATACAAAAACAAGCATATATTATACGTGCAGTTCTGGACCTTCACTGGGAGACCATTCCGTAATGTAACCATGTAATTTTTCATAAACAGCCTTTGACCCAGCACTGCCACTCCTGAGAATCTATCGTGCAGAAGAAAAAAACAAATAGCCTAAGTACAAAAGGATATTTATTGCAGCATTGTTTGCAGTGGCAAAGCAAAAAACAAACCCTGGAAATAAAACGAATGCCCATTTTTCAGGGACTGATGGAATAAAATGCAGCACGTCTATGTTCTTGGCCTATCAGCTGCTAAAAAGAGTGGGTAAGAGCACTGATTGCTGGCCTGGAGGCATTTCTGTGATGTATTTAAGGGAAAGCAAGATTCAGAGAAGTACATTTGATAAGATCCTGTTGATGTAAAATACAGCGACAAAAGGCATTGTCATTTTATTGGGGACAGTGGGTATCTACTTCATTCTCTTCCACGTCACATGGCCTGCTCCGCCCGGCATTCTGCCTGGGAGACATTGCCAGGATCCTTACTTGTGCTCAGAGTGAACTTCACCCACTGGTATTATTAGAGGCCTATCTGGGAGCATCCTCCAGCCAGACCACGGGTGGAGAGCCCATGGCATTCGTGCTGGAAAATGCTCACCTGGGCCTCTGTCAGGCTAGGAGAGGCCAGCCTGTTCCTGGGTGCCAGGTGCTATGGTGAGAATCGCTTCTCGCTGACCATGACAGGCAGTGTGACCAATTTCCCAGTCACTTGGTAGGATGAACTAAGCGGAGTTTGGTGAGCTGTGAAGCATGCAGCACCACCAAATCTGCCACTCACGAGACCAGCACAGAAGAATTACAGAAATGCTGAAGTCAGGACATCAGGTCTCGGGCTCTGTTCCAGCTGAAGGTTCTGGGGGGCAGAAAGCACAGGTAACAACTTAACTCACGTCCATCCCGAGCTCAACACACAGAGTCACCCAATGAAATGCTTCTCGTGCCACATTCTTTTTTTTTTTAAGTTCTAGGATACGTGTGCACAACATGCAGGTTTGTTACATATGTATACATGTGCCATGTTGGTGTGCTGCACCCATTAACTCATCATTTACATTAGGCATATCTCCTAATGCTGTCCCTCCCGCCGCCCTCCACCCCATGACAGGCCCCGGTGTGTGATGTTCCCCTTCCTGTGTCCTACTATTCTCATTGTTCAGTTCCCACCTATGAGTGAGAACATGCGGTATTTGGTTTTTTGTCCTTGCGATAGTTTGTTCAGAATGATGGCTTCCGGCTTCATCCATGTCCCTACAAAGGACATGAACTCATCCTTTTTTATGGCTGCATTGTATTCCATGGTGTATGTGTGCCACATTTTCTTAATCCAGTCTATCATTGATGGGCATTTGGGTTGGTTCCAAGTCTTTGCTGTTGTGAATAGTGCCGCAATAAACATACGTGTGCATGTGTCTTTATAGCAGCATGACTTAAAATCCTTTGGGTATATACCAGTAACAGGATGGCGGGGTCAAATGGTATTTCTAGTTCTAGATCCTTGAGGAATTGCCACACTGTCTTCCACCATGGTTGAACTAGTTTATAGTCCCACCAACAGTGTAAAAGTGTTCCTATTTCTCCACATCCTCTCCAGCACCTGTTGTTTCCTGACTTTTTAATGATTGCCATTCTAACTGGTGTGAGATGGTATCTCATTGTGATTTTGATTTGCATTTCTCTGATGATCAGTGATGATGAGCATTTTTTCATGTGTCTGTTGGCTGCATGAATGTCTTCTTTTGAGAAGTGTCTGTTCATATCCTTCACCCACTTTTTGATGGGGTTGTTGTTTTCTTGTAAGTTTGTTTGAGTTCTTTGTAGATTCTGGATATTAGCCCTACAAGGCTACTACAAGGCTACAGTTACCAAAACAGAGATATAGACCAGTGAAACAGAGCAGAGCCCTCAGAAATAATACCACACATCTACGACCATCTGATCTCTGACAAACCTGACAAAAACAAGAAATGGGGAAAGGATTCCCTATTTAATAAATGGTGCTGGGAAAACTGGCTAGCCATATGTAGAAAGCTGAAACTGGATACCTTCCTTGCACCTTATACAAAAATTAATTCAAGATGGATTAAAGACTTCAATGTTAGACCTAAAACCATAAAAAACCTAGGCAATACCATTCAGGACATAGGCATGGGCAAGGACTTCATGTCTAAAACACCAAAAGCAATGGCAACAAAAGCCAGAATTAACAAATGGGATCTAATTAAACTAACAAACTTCTGCACAGCAAAAGAAACTACCATCAGAGTGAACAGGCAACCTAGAGAATGGGAGAAAATTTTTGCAATCTACTCATCTGACAAAGGGCTAATAGCCAGAATTTTTTTTTTTTTTTTTTTTTTAAATAAGAGGGTCTTGCTCTGTTGCCTAGGCTGGAGTGCAGTGGTACAATCATAGCTCACTTCAGCCTCAACCCCCCAGGCTCAAGTTATCCTCCCAAGCAGCTGGGTCTACAGGTGCACACCACTAGTAGTAGGCCCAGCTAATTTTTAAACTTTTTTTGTTGACATATGATCTCACTATGTTGCCCAGTCTGGTCTCAAAACTCCTGGCCTCAAGCGATCCTTCTGCCTCAGCCTCCCAAAGTGCTGAGATTACAGGTATGAGTCACCACACCCAGCTGCATGCCAGGTTTAAATGCAAGTAACAGATCATTTCACTCTTTGGAATCACTAAATGACACAGCTTGCATTTCCTGGCTTATACGTATATATGTCATTAATTCTTACCAGAATAGTGGAAACGCTGCACAAAACCAACTTAAACTGTTTTCATTTCATATCTTGACATGTGTACATTCTACCAATATTCTACCTTTGACTTACTGATGACTAAGGAAGGAATGATAGGAAAAGGAACTGTGGGTTGCTGTATCTTTCCCTTTCCTTCCATGTCATCGTTCTGCATACCTAGTTGGCTAATTCGGGGAAGTGTGGCAAGTAAAAAAGAATGTTGCCAGGTACGGTGGCTCATGCCTGTAATTCCACACTTTGGGAGGCCGAGGCAGGCAGACTGCTTGACCCCAGGAGTTTGAGACCAGCCTGGGGAACATGGCGAAACTCTGTCTCTAAAAAATATACAAAAACTAGCCGGGGATGGTGGTATGCGCCTGTGGTCCCAGCTACTCAGGTAGCTGTGGTGGGAGGACCACTTGAGCCTAGGACGTCAAGGTTGCAGTAAGCTGTGATCATGTCACAGCTCTCCAGCCTCCAGCCTCCAGCCTGGGTGACAGAGCAATACCATGTTAAAAAAAAAAAAAAGATTGTGAGAGGTCTCCATGGTCTTCATGTTTCTTTCTGCATTTCATATTTCATCACCTTCTTTCTGCTGTGTTCGAAGCAACTTCTGGCTCTAATGGAGGGGCCTCTGGGAACTGTCAGTTTTCCCGCTTACTCCGTGTAGCTGTGATTATATGCTTACTTTATACCTGCTTTCAATCTTGCTGAACTTGCATGCATCGTTGGCCCGCTGGAATCCGGCGCTCACAGGGGATCCGGAATACCATATGAGAATGCCGTGACAAGGAGTGACAGGCACACACGTGGCTCAGATCTTCTCTGCTCACATGCGTGTTCCATTGGCCCCGGACTTCACTTACAAAATACAAGTTCAAAGACAAAATGATTTAGAATTTCAAGACGTTGACAGAACATTAGACCAAGGGAGAAGGGCTCACAACTACTGGGGTCACACACCCAGAAAGCTAGCACTATCTGGGTTTGTTGCATGAAGTAACAAATACTCAGTTGGAGATAGGGTTCTGTTACCACCCCAGTTTTAACTTACCTGACTTGGAGTAATAGCGTTTCATGCTAGGACTTAAAACACTTCTAAGGCCAGCTCTATTTTTAGTGGACTGTATATACGAATCGAAACATAATCAGTATCCTTACCTGTGCCTGTTTTTCTGCCATCTGCTGGTGGGTAGTGGTCCATATTGGCAGATGACATCATCAACTACCCGTTTATTCAAACCAGAAACATACACATATATATGTATACATACTGTAAATTCATGTCTTCTTTTTTTAAATGGAGTCTCTGTTGCTGAGGCTAGAGTTCAGTGGCACAGTCTCGGCGCACTGCAACCTCCGCCTCCCAGATTCAAGCAGTTCTCCTGCCTCAGCCTCCCCAGTAGCTGGGATTACGGGCACACGCCACCACGCTCAGCTAACTTTTGTATTTTTAGTAGAGATGAGGTTTCACCATGTTGGCCAGGCTGGTCTCACAACTCCTGACCTCAAGTGATCCTCTTGCCTTGGCCTCCCAAAGTGCTGGGATTACAGGTGTGAGGCACCACGCCTGGCCTTAAAGTGATTATTGATATATTTGGTTAATACCAATCATGTTTGTAATTGTTTTCTACTCTACTCCTTACCAGAGACTTCTTTTTCTGCCTCCTCTGGCTTTTTTTTTTTTTTTTTTAAGAGATGGAGTTTCACTCTTGTTGCCTTGGCTAGAGTGCAGTGGTGCAATTTTGGCTCACCGCAACCTCTGCCTCCCAGGTTCAAGTGATTCTCCTGCCTCAGCCTCCCAAGTAGCTGGGATTACAGGCGTCTGCCACCATGCCCGGCTAATTTTTTGTATTTTTAGTAGAGACAAGGTTTCACCAGGTTGGTCAGGTTGGTCTTGAACTCCTGACCTCAGGTAATCCAACCGCCTCAGCCTCCCAAAGTGCTGGGATTATAGGCATGAACCACCACGCCAGCCCCTTTTTTTTTTTTTTTTTTTTTTTTTTGAGACTGAGTCTCGCTCTGTTGCCCAGGCTGGAGTGCAGTGGCATGATCTCAGCTCACTGCGGCCTCCAGCTCCCAGGTTCAAGCAATTCTCCCACCTCAGCCTCCTGATTAGCTGAGATTACAGGCGCCCACCACCACACCCGGCTAATTTTTGCATTTTTAATAGAGATGGGGTTTCACCATGTTGGCCAGGCTGGTCTCAAACTCCTGACCTCAGATCAATAGCCTTTCTATCTCTATGGATTTGCCCATTCTGGACATTTCATGTAAATGGAACTGTGTAATCCATGGTCTTTTGTGACTGGCTTTCACTCAGCATCATGTTTTCATGGCCCATCCATGTCACGAATGAATTCTTGCTTCATTCCTTTTATGGCTGAATATTCCATTGTATGGAGGTACCACATTTTGTTAATTCTTCAGCTAATGGACATTCTGGGATATCCTTCCTCCCACTTTTCACATAGCTTCCTTCTGCTTTTTCTTTAGTTCTGGGCTTAAATTCATTCTGGTTCTCACCACTGAACTTATATATGTACCTGTTTGCCTACTTCTTTACTCTGGTCCCCTAGTGTGGACGGTACATTTTGTGAGGGCGGGGACTGTGTCTGCTTTGTTCACCGTACCTAGCATCCTACCCCACACCGTGTCCAGAGTGAGGTAGTGCCCATTGTTGAATGAATGATCTCATATATATCTCACTTTACCTCTTCCTAAGGCAAGGTGATCATAACCCCACTCTGTATCTGGGAAGTTCTGTGTCTAGCTTTCTCCCTGGTGTTGAGGAGAGCAAGGCATCCTAAAGCATGAGGATACTTTAAATGGTGGCAGGTTACTAGAAGGATTTCTTTGGTGTAAAATACTGTTCCATCACTCATCTGCTATGCAAGACTGCCGGCTCATTTGAAAAGCCCATTTGGCTGCCAGTAGCAGACACCAGAAATAACAGTGGTATAAACTCAGTGGAAGGCAGTTTCTGTCCTGAGTAAGACATCAAGAGATAGGCAGTCCATGCCTGGTGTGGCAGCTTCACAGTCAACAAGAAAAGCAGAGTCCTTTGATACAGGGTCCTTCTGCTCACCATCCCTAGCAGAGGGCCTTCGTGGCCCAGTGTGACTGCTGGAGTCAAGCTAGTGAGTCTGGAGTCCAGGTGGGAATAGGGTGAGGGAGAGGCACAAAAGCATAGTCCAGCTTTGCATTTCTGATGAGGATTTTCCTCAAAGTCCCACAGGTTATATTTACCTTGCATTGGCCATGCTGGCTGCAAGGGAGGTTGGGAAATGTAGTCTTGGCTGAGCATCCTGAGAAGAAAGAGAAGAATGGCTGCTGGGTGGGAAGGGCACTTAGCAACTGGAGTTGGTTCATTTCCTGCCCACAGTACCCAGGTCCATCACAGCCAGCTTCTGCCCATTGGCCTGGACCTTCAAGCCTTAGGTGACCAGAATCAGAGCAGGGACTTTCTCCATGTGTCTGGTTGACCAGAGGGTGGGATTTTGAGGCTTGTCAGGGAGCATCAGTTCAAGAAACTTACCACATCACCAGCAATAAGAATAATGGTAGCTCTGGCCAGGTGCAGTGGCTCATACCTGTAATCTCAGCATTTTGTGAGGCTGAGGCAGGAGGATTCCCTGAGGTCAGGAGGTAGAGACCAGCCTGGGCCACTTAGTAAGACCCTATCTGCACAAAAAAGAAATTTAAAAACATTACCCAGGTGTGGTGATGCACACCTGTAGTTCCAGCTACTCAGGAGGCTGAGGCGAGAGGATCACTTAAGCCCGGGAGTTCAAGACTGCAGTGAGCTCTATGATTGCACCACTGCACTCCACCCTGGGCAACCGAGTGAGACCCTGTCTCTAAATATATATATATAAATAACTAAACTCATGGTAGCTCACACTTAATGCATACTTAGTGCATAATAGATTTTGTTCTAAACAATTTTTGTGGAGTAACTTTTTTACTTAATCCTCACAACACCCTTATTGTTATCCCCATTTTAGAGATGAGGAAACTGAGGCACAGAGAGGGTAAGCAACCACATAGGCTTTCTCACTGTGAGTAATTTTTTTCCCCTTCATTCTTCCCTTTCAATGTGTTATGAATAACAGGATTAGAAAATAAAGCCTGACCTATTTTGGTAGATTGACCACTGTTCTGTCTTTCATCTGATTAGCTGGGGTCTGGAGAGGGCTTTGTGGAAAGGCACCCAACAGTCGAAACCACATTGACAGGCTGTTTTCATAGCAGTGCAGGAAGGGGCTTAACTGTTGGCACATCCAGCAAATGGCTGGTGACAGGAAGAAAAAGGATCCACAGCTATGCAGAATTTCCGCAGCCCGTGAGCCTGGGGCCGGCTGACCACAGTGCCTGTGTGCCAGCGGACTGGGCCTGGCCTTTAAAATGACAGTCACCCCGGCTGCCCTTAGTAGTGTGTTAAGGAGAAAGAAGCTGTTCTCTCTTCAGGTCCCCAATAATTAGTTCGGGCACCAGGTCATCATTCTAGCTGCCTCTGATCAGCCATGCTCAGTGGAAATCTTTGAGTCCCACAATACATCTCTGATTTGAGTCTTTTTTTTTTTTTTTTTTGAGTTGGAGTCTCACTCTGTGGCCCAGGCTGGAGTGCAGTGGCACTATCTTGGCTTACTGCAACCTCTGTCTCCAAGCAATACTCCTGTCTCAGTCTCCCGAGTAGCTGGGACTACAGGTGTGTGCCACCACACTCAGCTAATTTTTGTATTTTTAGTAGAGATGGGGTTTTGCCATGTTGGCCAGGCTGGTCTCAAACTCTTGACCTCAGTGATCTGCCCACCTCAGCCTCCCAAAGTGCTGGGATTACAGGTGTGAGCCACCGCGCCCGGCTTTTAGCTGAGTCTTTTTGAGACCCCTTCAGGTCCATGTTGGTGGCTATCTGCAGACTCTCCAGGGTGGTGGCACAGCACATGGCCTCAGGCTGCAGCAGGTGTTTCAGTTAGGAATGATTCAGCCACAGCTAGTAGAATTCACAAGTGGCATTGTCACCTTAACACATAGGTGGTCCTTCATGTCCCATAACAATGTCCGGAGTGAGAGCCTGGCAGGTTCAGTGGCTGACAGGTCAACACCAGCACTGCACTGACCCTCTTGCCACCATGGCCTTAAGATGGCTGTTGGACCCTGAGAACTCAGCCCATCTAGTCTGGGCAGGCTATTTCTGGGGACAAGGGGACTCTCTCAAATCCGGCTGTCACATCTGCCTGTCTGCATTCCAAGATGGAGAAAAGGCAGACTGGCGAAAGGGAAAATGACTGTGTAGATGTAGATGAGTCTGACCCTTTTTTTTTTTTTTTTTTGGAGACAGACTCTTGCTCTGTCTCCCAGGCTGCGATGGAGTGATACAATCATGGCTCACTACAGCCTCGGTCTCCTGGGCTCAAGTGATCTTCCTACCTTCCTGCCTCAGCCTCCCAAGTAGCTGAGACTACAGGTATATGCCTCCACGCCTGGGTAATTTTTCTATTTTTTTAATAGGGATGGGGTCTCGCTCTGTTGCCCAAGCTGGTCTCTAACTCTTGGGCTCAAGCAATCTGCCAGCCTCGGCCTCCCAAAATACCGGGATTACAGGCATGAGCCACTGCACCTCGTGTATGAATTCGATCCTTTTTGTGAGGAGAGGGGAAATGCTTTTCTAGAGTTCCTGAATGAGAAACCTCTGCCCTCCCCAAGGTTCTGAAGATATGCGCCTGTGCTGTCTTCCAGACATGTTCATATATTTCCTTTGGCATTTAGGTCTTTGACCCATCTGACATTGATGTCTGTATGTGGAAAGAGACAGAGTTCAAGGCTAAGCTCATATTCTTTGCTGTTGCATTTAGTAGGCACCATTGTTGGTGGTTCTAGAGCCAGACCCACTGGGTTCAAATCCCTCCTGGCTATGCCGTCTACTTGCTGTGTGATCTTGAGCAAGGTACCTTTCTGTACTTCAGTTTTCTGGTCTGTTAACAATGGAGATCAGGCCAGGTGCGGTGGCTCACACCTGTAATCCCAGCACTTTGAGAGGCCGAGGTGGGCGGATCATGAGGTCAGGAGATCGAGACCATCCTGGCTAACACAGTGAAACCCCGTCTCTACTAAAAAATACAAAAAATTAGCTGGACGTGGTGGCGGGCGTCTGTAGTCCCAGCCACTTGGGAGGCTGAGGCAGGAGAATTGCTTGAACCTGGGAGGCGGAGCTTGCAGTGAGCCAAGATTACGCCATTGCACTCCAGCCTGGGCAACAGAGCGAGACTCTGTCTCAAAAAAATAAAGAAAAAGAAAAAAATGGAGATCATAGTACAACCTACTTCTCAGGTTATTAAGAGGTTTAAATGAATTGGTAGTTAAAAGAGCAGAAAACAGAGCCAGGAATGGTGGCATGCACCAGTAGTCCCAGCTACTCGGGAGGCTGAGGTGGGAGGATCACTTGAGCTCAGGAGGTCAAGGCTGCAGTGAGCTGATTGTGCCACTGCACTCCAGCCTGGGTGACAGAGTGAGACCCTGTGTTTAAGAAGAAAAATTGTAATTCCAGCACTTTGGGAGGCTGAAGCGGGCAGATCACGAGGTCAGGAGATTGAGACCATCCTGGCTAGCACGGTGAAACCCTGTCTCTACTGAAAATACAAAAAAAAAAAAAAAAAAAAAAAAAAAACAGGCATGGGGGGGGGGGGGCATAATCCCAGCCACACGGGAGGCTGAGGCAGGAGAAGGGTGTGAACCCGGGAGGCGGAGCTTGCAGTGATCTGAGATCCCGCCACTGCACTCCAGCGTGGGCGACAGAGCGAGACTCCGTCTCAAAAAAAAAAAAAGAGAGAGACGAAAAAACAAAACACAACTGAAAACAGTGCCTGGCATGTAGTAAAGTCAAAATGAAAACCTTGTGCTTCAACCCAGAAAGAATTTGCACAGCCGCACATGGGTCTGGGGGCTCAGCAGGGAGCTCTGGGCCTGTCAGTAGATGAAGTTTGTCACTGAGGTAACCCTCTCTTCATCTTGACAAGAAGTTGCCAAATTGCTCTCCCAAAATGTTTGTTCCCATTTCCACCCCCACCCGCAGTGACTGAGCGTTCCCCTTACTCCACAACTTCAGCACATTTGGTGTTGTCAGCCTGGCATTTTGGCCAATCTGCTGTGCGTGGAATGGCCACACAGCATTTTTTTTCCCCAGAGCAGTTTATCTGCAGAGGTCTGTCTGCGAGCCCATTCTGCCACCAAGTTACTCAGGCTGGGCTGCAGGCGGGACCACCATGGGGCCCCCAGCACAGTGAACTCCTCATAGCTCTGTGTTCAGAGCACCACACTAGCATGCTTATCTTCTGGAGAGGGTGAGGTGGTGGGGCCAGGGTTGCGGGGGGGCAAGGAAATGAGGAAGAGACCCTTAAAGTCAGTGACCCAACCTTCGTCATGTTGGTAGACCGCATCAATCAGCAAAAGAACCAGCGCTAAATCATTAGTATGTGCTATTAATAGAATGTAGGTCATAAGAGAAAACATGATTAATTGCAAGATGATCTCAGTGGCTGTTGAGGGCCTAGATTTTCCCAAGGCAAAGTCCTTTGCTCACATACCAGCTTTTCTTTGTTGGGATGTAGGCTAGAGGCAGCTGAATGAACAGATACTTCCCTAAGTCATTATTTCAAAGACAGGACAGGGATGGGTATAATGGGAATCTTCTCTAAATGAAGGATGATTGAACCACTTTGTTAGTAGGTGAGTAATCCCTGATGCCACAGTGATGCTCTGGCGGTCTAGAAAGGAGAGTGAAGCTTACAGCAAAGGCTCCGGTGGGTTTGGTTCTTCCAGACCAGCCACTTATACAGCGGCACAGAAGAGAAAGGCCTGGCTGTCCCCCCATCACCACTCGGTCAAGAGAGAGTGCCTGTGGCCAGGCTGTCTTAGAGGCTGAGTAGACACTGCCCAGGGTGTTTATTCTGCTCCAAGTCAGAAACAGAAGAGAACCTCCTGCCATCTCTGGACACAGAGAGAGAAAAGAGCTGGTAGGCCTGGGCCCAGCTGGCTAATAATCTGCCCACTTAAAAGCAGATGCTGGCAACAGTCACAATCTCTGAGCTGTTAGATTGGCCTGCCCTTCTTCCTCGGGGGGGGACCATGTAAAGGAGAGTGGAGAGGTATGAGCGGATGATCCTTTCCATATGAATTGAGATGGAAATACGAGAGTGGAATAGAAAACCCAGGCCCGGAAGTACAGGTCCAGGAACAAAAAGGGGCAGGTGCTGCAGCCAGCCTTGAGGTCAGGAGAGAAGCGACCTGGTCAGCCCAGCAGAAACAGCTCACCTGGAGCCATGGTGATAATGCCTGCTTCACAGGGTTTCATGAGGGTTGAAATCAAGGTAATTAACATGTAAGTGTTCTGAAATGTAATGTGAAAGACTGGTTTTCAGTATGTTGATTATGGTGTTATGGAACTTTTGTCAGACACTTCCTTGTAGGCCCATTTTATAAAGCAGGAAAAAATGGAGCTGCCAGAGGTGAGATGAGGGTGTGGTGGCCTAGAGCCTCACTTGCAGCCTTTCTTTACCCTCTGCAGTCTCCTCGGAGGACTGTACTCAGGGGCGCTTAAGGTGAAACCTGGGGGTCTCAGGGAGCCTGGCACTGCCCCCAGCGGGCCCTGGGCCCCAAACAAGTCATTTACGCATTTTGGACCCCAGTTTGCTTTTCCACCAAGTGAACAGACAAGTCAGATAGATCAAAGGATTCTTCACTTAGTTCCTACGGACAGGGGCTTCAGAAATCTTTGACATCTTTGAGACAGGCAGTATTTTGTGCTTTTTTTCCTGGAGAGACATGACAGTTTTGTTTCGTCAACTTCTTAGAAGGGTCATGTTCGCCCAAACATGAAGGAGTGCTGTATTGATTTCTCAGGTCCCTTCCTGTGCTGTTAGTTTGTTGTAAGCGACAGAACCTCCCCAAGTCAAATTGACTTAAACTGCAAAGGGAAGTTAATGGTTCAGGGACCTGAGAAATCCCAGAGCTGGCCCAACTGGAGTCAGTGCTCAGGTATTCTCATCAGGAATTTACCCCTCTTTATTTCCGGACTCTGCCTTTGTCAGGTTTAACTTCATTCTCGGCCCCTTCCTCCTGTCCCGCCTCTGCTCACCCTCAGGTGGCAAAGAAGTCCTCAGCAGTCCTCCTCCCTTACCGCCCATCTGTTTCCCCCAAGAAATTGGAGCAAAATGTCCAGGGCCCACTCTCATTGGCCATGCTTGGATCACGTGTCTCTCCCAGAGCCAATCCCTATGGCTGAGGGAGGAGACATTCGGGTCAGGGCGCTTCTCCCTCTTCCATTCTCTCATGGGATTCTGTTCTTGCTGTAAACCTGTAGGAAGTGAAGTGCTGGGCCCGTGTGTCACCTGTGTGATGAATGGGTCATGGCCATGGGTGTGCTGGCATTGTGGAAGCAAACCGAAGGGCATCGTCCCTTCCCAGGTGGTAGAAAATGGGACCCTGGGATACACAGGGTACTGGCTGGATTCCCAGATCTGTAGCCCTCTTTTGCTGCCGTTTCCACGGCTCTTTGGCATCTTCCTCTCTCCTGCATGAGGGACTGCGGGACGACGGGCATCCACAGCTCCCTCTAGTCGGCAGGAAGTAGGTTCCTGGCTGAGAGAGACTTGGCGCCACAGCACATAGCTGGTGATCAGCCTTTATAGAGCCATATGCATCACTTTAGAGAAAGAAAGGAGAAAAATTAGAGTGGCGGGAAAGCAATTTCCGTTGCAATTTAAAAGGCGGCTATTAAAATTTTACAAGAGCTTTATTGCAGGGGTTTTCTGATCATCCCAGGAATTTTTAAAATGGGAAGTCTAGTGATAAAGGAAAATGTTCTGGGTGCGTCTGGTTCCCTCCTGCCCTGCCAAGCATCTTGAAAACCACCATTGTGAGGGCTTCCTAGACCAGCTTAGCAATAGCAACGGCCCAAGAGGCCATTTCTGAGTGTTTTAAAAGCGGGTTTTTCCATATTTGCTGTTTCTATGTATAGTGACTGTTTCTAATTTTATTTTGTACTTTGCTAAATGGCCTGGTAGGGAGCTATGGGAATCGTCAAGAACAGCAGTTGCCTCTGCCCTTCCTGTGTTAGTTGAGAGTCATTTGGTTGTGTGAACAAATAGAAATTCAGGTCAGCTTGCTGAAGTATAAAAGGAAGTGGATGGACACAGGGCCTGGGAGATTCGGCTTGGAATGGTTTCAGGCATGGCTGGATCCAGGGCCTCATGAGGTTGCCAGGACATGTTTCCTTTTACCTCCTGGCTCTGCATTCTTCTGTGCTGATTTTATTCTCAGGTAGGCTCTGAAGCAGCCCCTAACAGTTCCACAAGTAGATTTAACCAGCTTAGCAGCTCCAAGGGAAATAAACCATCTCTTTCCCCCATTGTCCCAGCATATATCATGGGGCTGGTGTTTACTGGCTCTGATCATCCTGGCTTTGGTGGCAGGGTCACCCTGGGCCATCGCTGAAGCTGGAACAGGGAAGGTGGTGCAGTGGCTTTTTGGCCAGACCTGGATCACATGACCAGTCCCACCCCCACCCACAACCCATGGGTGGGGTCAGTCCCATAGGACTGAGTGGGAAAGGTGAGGTTCAAGGGGTTGACTGAGGAAAAGAAGTGGATGCAGGGTGGGTCAAAGCAGCCGACACCTGGAACCCCTTCCCATACTAACTTCACGAAGCTGAATCTGCCCCACACTCCCCAGTTGTTCTTTTCCCTTGGAACCTGCTCTGCCTTTACCCACTCTCAGATCTCCTTGAGGGGTTCTTAATCTC
Organism: Theropithecus gelada; assembly: GCF_003255815.1. Lineage (NCBI taxonomy): Eukaryota > Metazoa > Chordata > Mammalia > Primates > Cercopithecidae > Theropithecus > Theropithecus gelada. The sequence continues at coordinate 42,079,278 of NC_037687.1, read as the reverse complement.
GGGTCCAGGGACCTTTGAAGGGTGGAAGTTTAGTGGGTCACGAGGTTGGCTGGGAAAAACATTATATCTCTATTTTCACTACCCTCTAACTGAAATTAACATTTTTTTATGCACAGGGCAGTACACCACAATTGGATTAGCAGTATCTGTGACTTTGTCACTACTAGAAATCACAGATATTCCCATATCACATTACAGTGTTGCAAATATCACAAAATATCATTTAAACACCTACCTATTTCTAAATCACTGTAGTTATTGGATTCACTACTAGATCTTGTAATATAAAAGCATTAATAGGCCAGCCGTGGTGGTTCACACCTGTAATCCCAGCACTGTGGGAGGCCAACATGGGTGGATCACTTGATCCTAAGAGTTTGAGACCAGCCTAGCCAATGTGGCAAAACCCCATCTCTACTAAAAATACAAAAATTACCTGGGGTGGTGGTGTGCGCCTGTAAACTCTGCTACTCGGGAGGCTGAAGCAGAATTGCTTGAGCCGGGGAGGCAGAGGTTGCAGTGAGCCAAGATGGCGCCCCTGCACTCCAGCCTGGGCAATAGATCAAGACTCCATCTCAAAAAAAAAGAAATTATTCTGAGGAGTCTGCAACTAATTCGCCAGGCTGCCAGTAGGAGTCCCTGGCATGAGAAAAGTTAAGAACTCCCTTGGGCTTCTCCAGGAACCCCAGGGGAATCATCATTGAAGTTGTCCCGATTCCTGAACCCTGGAGTATTGACTAGCTGCTCGCTAGGTTTCCTTCCTGGGAGGATTCCTGGAGGAGCTGACCCACCTTTGAGGTTGACATGGATATTTGGGTAGCATTTGGACATTATGGTATTGGGGAAGTGGGGCAGGGAGGTGTTGCCAGCCCACAGTTGGTCCTGCCTTCATTGACCATCATGACAGTGTGGTCTAGCCAGGTGGTCAGAAACAGGCTCTGGGACCAGGTTGCTGGGTTCACATCCTGGCTGTATATAGTACACTTTGTTTTTTTTTTTTAAAGAGAGAAACAGGGTTTTGCTATATTGCCCAGGCTGGTCTTGAACTTCTGAGCTCAAATAATCCTTCTATCTTAGCCTCTTAAGTAGCTGGGACTATAGGCAGGTACCACTGTGCCTGGCTTAGTATACTTTTGACTGACTGGGCAACCTCGCTAGTGGATCTCTTATGAATTCTGTGCCTCAGTTTCCTCATTTGTAACTTGGAAGTAGTAATAGGATCTTCTTGGATGATGGGGAGAGTGAAATGAGTCAGCGCATGTCTGCTAGCACAGAGCCGGCACATTGGGAGGGATTGTTATTAGTGAATGGCCATTACATGTAGGACAGCTCTAGGCCCTCTCAGATCTCATCTCCTGACTTAGTGCCCAGCCTCTGCCGGTGCCCAGAATGTGATGCTGAACAATACAGACAGTGCTTTCTCCGCCTGGAGACATTCGTTCATCCATGGAATATTCACTTAAATATAAACAAGCATACTACATATTCAAAGGCATAAACTCATAAAGTTCCAAACCAGGACAAGTGCAATTTCTCTGTCATTCCTCTGCTCACAGTTGTCTGAGGAAATGTCCTTAGAATAGTCCTCCATCTGTCCCCTCCGCCACTGCTCACCCCTCATGCACCCCGTGCCAGCTCCACGGGCCTCCTGGCTGCTCCTGAGATGCTCCACATCTGCTTCCGCCTCTGGAAGGCTCTTTCCCAGGTAGTCACACGGTCTGTGGTCTCATGTATTCACATCTCTGTCCCCTCGTCCAGGAGGCCTTCTCCGAGCTCTCCGTGTAAGGTGGCAGTCTCATCACTATGGCGTCGCCCCGCTAGGTTTCATCAAGGCTCCACTCCCTGACTTTGTGTTATGTATTTGTTACTGTCCTCCTCCCCTACTAGACTGTTTGCTCCCTGAGGACAGCCACTTTGTCTTGGAGAACCCTGGTTGTATTCCTGGTGCCTGGCACGTAGCAGGTGTTCAGTAAATACTTTTTTTTTCTTTTTTCTTTCTTTTTTTTTTTTTTTTGAGACAGAGTCTTGCTGGAGCAAGGCTGGAGTGCAGTGGCACAGTCACCCAGGCTGGAGTGCAGTGGCACAGTCACCCAGGCTGGAGTGCAGTGGCACAGTCTCGGCTCACTGTAACCTTCCTCTCCCAGGTTCAAGTGATTCTCCTGCCTCAGCCTCCCAAGTACCTGGGATGACAGGTGTCCACCGCCATGCCCGGCTAATTTTTTGTATTTTTAGTAGAGATAGGGTTTTGCCACGTTGGCCAGGCTGGTCTTGAACTCCTGGCCTCAAATGATCCACCCGCCTCGGCCTCCCAGAGTGCTGGGATTACACTCAACCATGTTCAGTAAATACTTGAAAGAGTGAGTATGTGATTGACAGCTGGGTATTGCAGCAGGAAGGCTTAAGTTGGCCAGAGACCTAACCTCTTCTTTTTCCTCCATGTAGATGCACAGTCTCTGACGTCGGCTCTCCTGGGACCATCCAAGAGTTCTAGTGTCTAGAAGGTACTAACGGTGAGTACGGTGTGGCTGCTGGTTTGCTTAGAACTTTACAGCTCATACACATAAGCATCTTTTTTTTTTTTTTAATTACAAAAAAAAAAGTATCAAGGGAAAAATGAAAGTTTGCTTCACTGTTCTTCCCGTCACCTGCAAGCCTAACATCTATCCCAGAGGTAATTACTGTCAGTCACTGGCTGGGTGCCCTGCCAGACCTTTTCCTGTACACAAACTTTCCTACGTGCACATATACACACTTATTTTGGTTCACTGTATAAGAAAAAGGAACCATGCTATGTGGTGCTTCTTGGCTTGCTTCCACCATCCCCAATAATAGTATGTTTTGAAGATCTTTGCTCATGAGCGTACCTCAGTGTATCATACATTTCATATACTTTTATTTTTTTCTTTACTTTTTCATTCAATTTTTAAACCTTACATAGAGTAAAACTCTCTCTTTGGTGTACAGTTCTTTGTTTTGTTTTGTTTTGTTTTGAGATGGAGTTTCGCTTTTGTTGCCCAGGCTGGATTGCAACGGTGCAATCTTGGCTCACTGCAACCTCTGCCTCCTGGGTTCAAGCGATTCTTCTGCCTCAGCCTCCCGAGTAGCTAGGACTACAGACATGTGCCACAATGCCTGGCTCATTTTGTATTTTTAGTAGAGATGGGGTTTCTCCATGTTGGTCAGGCTGGTTTCGAACTCCCAACCTCAGGTGATCCGCCTGCCTCAGCCTCGGTTTTTTTTGGGTTTTTTTTTGAGGTGGAGTCTCACCCTGTCACCCACACTGGAGTGCGGTAGCGCCATCTCAGCTCACTGCAGTCTCCGCCTCCCAGGTTCAAGTGATTCTCCCGCCTCAGCCTCTCGAATAGCTGGGATTACAGGTACCCGCCATCATACCTGACTGATTTTTGTATTTTTTGTAGAGGTGGGGTTTCACCATGTTAGCCAGGCTGGTCTTGAACTCCTGACCTCAGGTGATGCACCTGCCTCAGCCTCCCAAAATGCTGGGATTACAGGCGTGAGCCCCAGCGCCTGGCCGGTATACAGTTCTTTGAATGCAGACAGTTGTAGATAGTTGTGAAACTGCCACCATGATCAAGATTCAGAGCAGCCCCGCTGCCCCACGATGTGAATGTACTGGTTTCTCTGTTGGTAAAAAATATGAGCCAGGTGTGGTGGCTCACACCTGTAACCCCAGCACTTTGAGAGGATGGGGCTGGAGGATTGATTGAGCCCAGGCGCTCGAGACCAGCCTGGGCAACTTAATGAGACCCTGTCTCTACAAAAAATACAAAAATTAGCTGGGCGTGGTGGCGCACACTTGCAGTTCCAGCTACACCGGGGCTAAAGTGGAAGGGTCACCTGAACCAGTGGAGGTCAAGGCTGCTGCGAGACCCTGTCTCAAAAAAAACTAAAAATTAAAATAAATAAATACATACACACATGTATATGGCATGGGTAATGGGTATTTACACATATTTAAAATATATACATATGGCAAATACTTACCTGTGCTGTATAGGTTTCAAATATGTTATATTTAGGTTTTTGGGTTGGTTTGCTAGTGAACATTCTCTTTTGTTTCTGTGGGTGGGTTCTAAGCAGTGGCGTGGGACCCCAGCTGCATGTCAGTTTGCAGTGAAGCCTTCCAGGACGATCCCCAGCTTTGTTGGGAGGGGACATTGTCTGATCCTTGAAGAAACAAGAGACCATACCAGTGTGGGAAGTGGAAAGGGGAGGATTGTGGCCTTCAGAACCTGGATGCAGGTAGCTGTGTCAGCCGAGCTGCGGGAACTGAGTGGCTCTGGATGGAGTTTCTCTCTCCTGGACATTTAGTGGTTCCGTCACATTCCCTCATCCTGGCAGTCTTGCCTGGGTAACTGAAGCTGGTGTGTGGGACAGTCACTAGAGGCCAGATTTCTGTCAAAGGATGCTTCCTAGCACAATTCTTGATTACTTTTATTTTGAAGTGATTTGAGAATTATTAAAAAGTTGTGAAAATGATTACAGAGTCCACATGTCTACCCTACATCCAGCTTCCCCTATGTTACCATCTTATACAACTGTAACACAGTGATCAAAACCAGGAAATTCACATAGCCCAGTACGATTAACTCAATGACAGACATTAATCACATTTCACCAGTTTTTCCACTGATGTCCTTTTTTCTTCCAAGAGTCTATTCTTGATCCCACACTGCATTTGATTTTCATGTCTCCTTAACCTCCTCCGATTTGGAACAATTCCTCCATCTTTCCTAGCCTTTCCTGACCTGGACACTTTGGAAGAGGACTGCTCTGCTATTTTGTTGTGTGCTTCAACTTGGGTTTTTCTGATGTTTTCTCATGACCTCATTGAGGTTATTCGTTATTTAGAACGATGTCACACAGGCAGCATGCCCTCCTCAGTGCGTCTTTGTGGGGGTCTATGATATTGGTGCGTCGTATTTCTGGTAATGTTCACCTAGATCACTTGGTTAAGCTGCTGTGTGTCAGATTTCTCCACACTAAAGTTACACTTTTCCCTTTGTAATTAATAGCTATCTTGGGGCACTCCAGGCCAGGAGTTTGAAACCAGCTAGCTCTAAAAAAATAAAATAAAAACAAATTAGCCAGGTGTGGTGGTGCACACCTGTAGTCCCAGTTAGGAGGTTGAGGCAGGAGGATCCCTTGAGCCCAGGAGGCAGAGAATGCCGTGAGCTGAGATGGTGCCACTGTACTCAGCCTGGGTATCAAGACCTGGTAGCAAGACCTGGGTAGCAAGAGCAAGACCCTGTCTCTTTAAAAAAACAAAACAAAACAAAACAAAAAAAATGCTACCTTTGGGGAGAAACTTTGAGGCTATGCTAATATCCCACATCCCGTTTTTCCTCAAACTTCCTCCCACTAATTTTAGCATCCACTGGTGGCCAAGGTCTTGTCTACAGCAGTTATTGCTGTGCTGTTTCCCTGATGGCAGTTTTTGTGTGCCTCTCATTCCATCTACATTTATTAATTGAAATTCTTCTGTAAGGAAGACCTGTCCCTTCTGCCTTACTTATTTCTTTATTTAGTTACTAATTTATATCCTATAGGCTATATTTGTTTTAATCTAGCACATTGCTTTTTAATGTGATAAAAGGCCCCAGATCCCAAGTAAATTCCGAGCATTGCCTCACACAGCAGGAAGACCGGCATTTTTCCTAGCTGGTAACCAGGGCCTTAGGGAACTTGGAAAGAACAAGAACAGGTTTCATTTGTTCATTCATTTTCCTTCACTCGGCAAATGTGCATTTGAGCACCTACGAGAAGCACTAGGGATTCAGGAATGAACAAAACAAACTCCTTACCTTAAGGGAACGGACATCCTACTGGAGAGTAACACTTAAGTAAACAGATAAAAAGTGAATATAGGGCTGGGCACGGTGGCTCACACCTGTAATCCCGTCACCTTCACGAGGCTGAGGTGGGCCGATCACTTGAGGTCAGGAGGTCGAGACCAGCCTGGCCAATATGGTGAAACCCCGTCTCTACTAAAAATACAAAAAAAAAAAATTAGCCAGCCATGGTGGCACACCACTGTAATCCCAGCTACTCAGGAGGCTGAGGTGGGAGGATCGCTTGAACCCAGAGGCAGAGGTGGCAGTGAACCAAGGTTGTGCCACTGCAATCCAACCTAGGTGACAGAGTGAGACAGGGTCTCAAAAAAAAAGAAAAAGAAAAGGTGAATATAGGATAAGTTAGATGTATATAGTGTATATAGGATGTATATAGGAGTATATAGTGATGAATAAAGCAGGGAAGGAGATTGGCCTCACAGGGCAATTTTTAGACAAGGTGACCAAGGAAGGCCTCTTTGAGGAGGCCCTGAATAGAGGAGGGAGTGAGGCGGTCCCCGGCCTGATTCATCCACAGCCAGCTGGGAGATTGCAGTCAAATCATCTCCCTTCTGAACAGTTTCTGTGAACAGGAAATATGTTCCCTCTCCAAGGGGCAGCCCTGCTCAGTGGGGGCCAGTCTTATCCCCGAGTATTGCCAGATCTGATGTTCCCCCCAATAGGAGAGGAAAGTGAAGAATTTTTTGCCAGTCCATTAAACCCAAATTATGCGACATCAGATAATGAATATGACTCTATTTTGTTTTCATTGTGTTTGTTTTTTAAGTTTCCTTTTCTTTGTAGCAAGAGATAGCAATTTTTCATTTTTAGTGGTGATAGAGATTCTTTTAAAATACATAAAGCTTGAACGTCACTTCAGGGCTGCGTGCAGTGGCTCACCCTATAATCCCAGCTCTTCGGGAGGTCAAGGCAGGAGAATCGCTTGAGGCCAGGAGTTTAAGACCAGCCTGGGCAGCAGAGTGAGACTCCATCTCTACAAAAAATGTTCAAAGTAGCCAGGCGTGGTGGCATGCACCTGTAGTCCCAGGTACTCGGACAGCTATGGCAGGAGGATCACTTGCGCCCAGGAGGTTGAGGCCACGCTACTGTACTCCAGCCCCGGGCAATAGAGCAAGAGAGATGTGTGTGTGTGTGTGTAAATAATTGTACAGATGGGGAGCAGATACAGCTGAAAAGGAAGGGTGGAACACAGCGACTGGGCTTGGTAAGCACTGTATGGCTCAGCCACCCACTGTTTTTCCTCTGGGTCAGGGGTTCTCAGCAGTGGGCCTGAGCTGAAATTGGCAAACAATTACCATGGGTGTGTGCCTTGAGCCATTTGCATCATGGCGTGTGCATCGGCCAGGAATGTCTTCAAGTTTCAGGAACAGAAACCCCCACTCACCACAGCTTGATTGAATGAGGGCTGATTTCTTGCCCACTACAAGCACACCTGGAGGTGCTTGGCTGCCAGTGTTAGTTTGGTGGCTGGGCAGTGTCAGGGCAGAGCCGCTTTGATTCTCTTGGCCTTTCCCCTCATGGACATAGTTGCTGCTGCCATGTCGCGTAGCCTCCCCTAGCTCCAAGGAAGGTGGCAAATGTTATTTAACTTTTCAGCCTTTCCTGAGGAGGAAGGCAGAGAAAAAATGAATTGAGTGTATCTGTTGGGGTAGCCAGCCAGTACTGCCTGGCTCCATGGGGAAGGAAAAGCAGTAATAATGAACATTAATGGGTGCTGACTCTGTGCCAAGCCCTGCCGTAAGCGCCTCACGTGCATGATCTCATTCAGTTCTTGCAACTACACTAAGACGTCACTGCTATGATATCCCCATGGTAATGATGAGGAAACTGAGGCACGGAATGGTGAAGCTGCCTGCCAAGTAGAGGAGCCGGGGCAGGGGGGCATGCAGCCTGGGTCCAGGGCCCCCGTTCTTAGCCAGTACACTTTGTTGCCTCATAAGAGGTCCGGGGTGGGGTGGGGTGGGGTGGAGGGGCCCAGGCTGCTCACTGTCTGGCCTGGGTTTAAATTCTTGCAGCAAGGCGGAGCCCAGCAGCATGTTTTGCTTTGGGGAAGTTGTGATCATTAAAAAACTGTCTTGTGAATCGCATCCGCCCCTGTGTAACTAACTACTTCCCACATGTTCAGGTCCAGTCCTTGGGAGCAGCACCCGCTGCACGTCTTATTCCTGGCAGCCGTGCGGGGACTTATAAGCGGCTGAGAGAACCCCTCTCGGCCTCCCTTTTTCCAAACAAACTATACCTGTGCTTTTAGTTATTCTTCCCAGGATGAGGCTTCTAGCCTGTTCTTTCTCTGGAGGTCTGCTGGTTGATTGCCCACACATTTGTTATGTGCCTCCTCTGTGCCCGTCCCTGTAGAGTAGTGGGGATGCAGTGGTGGCTGGGCCAGCCTCACGGCTGGGTGGCTCTGCCCTCATGGGGCTCCCCGTCCGGTGAGGGAGCAGGCCCTCAGACCCCCGAGTGGTCAGGTCTGTGATGGAGGAAGCCCAGGAGAGTGGGAACCCAGCAGAGGTGCCCAACCCAGCCTAGGGGTCAAAGAGGGCTCCTGGAAGCAGCTTTTGGGCTTTGGAGGTGGAATAGAGATTCATCAAGGAGCAGTTTCTACCATCTTCTCCACTTGCCTTTCTTCAGTGAAACTCTCACGACAGCTCTCCTTTCTGAACTTCTGTTCCCCTCCTCAGTAAAATGAAAGGTTCAGACTTGGGTCTCCATCCATCCTTCCAACCAACCATCACTGACTGGGATCTCCATCCATCCTTCCAACCAACCATCATTGGCTGGACACCTCCCATGTTCCTGCTCCTCTCCTGGGCACGAGACTTATTCCGATATACAGTATGTTGGGAAGTTCTGCAGGTAAACAACCCAGAGTGATAAGAGTTCTAATAGGGGAAGCCATGGGGCTGTGGGAAGCCTGAGGAGGCACCTAATGGTGACTTGGAGTTTGGGGACAAGCTTCTCCAGGGAAATGAAACAAAAATGGGTTGACATGGTGGCCAAGAGCACAGGTTCCCAGAGTCCAGCTGACCTGGGGTCTAGTCATAGCTGAGCCCCTAACTAGCCCTAAATGGGCAGCTTAATTCTGGGAGCTTCCATTTTCTCCCAAGGTGGTTGTAAGGATTAAGATGGGATTATGAATTACAAGTACCTAGGACAGTACCTCACACAAGAAGTCACATAATAGATGATAATGAGATGATGATGATGAGATGATGGTGGCGGCGGTGGTGGAGGTGGTGATGATGATAATGAGGAGGTGGAGGATGGTGGCATCTTGCATTCATTAGCGCGTACTGCACGTTGGAGGTTAGGTGGCTTAGTAACAGCCTGTAAGATAATAAGCGTGAGCTGCTGCTGTTGTGATTATTCATTCACCAGACATGTGAGGGGTCGCCCTGCCCCCCGCCCTGAGCTGGCACAGGGCTAGCTATAGCAGGACTGTGTTTTGGGAGCAGGGCTCATACAGCGGAAGCCTGGGCCAGGAATTTCATGGAACAAGTTGGGAGTTTCTTTGGTGTGTGTTGGAAACCCATGGCTCCTGGCCTCCTGGTCCCCTTTCTTGTTCATTCCTCAGACTTTTCAGCACTGGCCTCAAGAGTGTAGGCTGCCCTTGACCTCTGTGGCCAGCATGCATGGATGCTCTGCTCAGCCCATCAGCCAAGCCCCAAATTAGACCTGACAGTGTGATTTATTCTCTAGGATGGAGCCAGGAGGGCACAGCCCCAGTGGGTGATTCGGAGGGAAGGTTGTCAGCCCGAATTAGCCCAGACTTTTCATGCAGCCTTGCTGGTTCAGCTTCCTCTGTCTAAGAGGGTTTTCCAGGGTGTTGCTGGCTTCAGCACTGCCTCCTCCCCCGTCCCCAGGGACGGACACTTGGCTGTGATCCCTGAGGAGCGTGTGTGCTGAGGGCTGCCCAGGCAGGCCCTGTCTGAAGGCAGTGGAGGCTCTGGGTCGTTTAATCTGCCCCGTCAGGAGCCCAGAGTGGCGGCTCCCTGTGGAGTGCTTGGCCCATTCCCCGCTTCCTGTTCTTTCACTGAGTTCCATGTGGGGTGGCTGGAGGCCGTTTCCCTGCTCCACACCTTCCGGTCGGTGATCACAGCGTCTCTGCTTTCTAGCTGCCTTCATTCATTCACAAGAATGCCTCTGATGGGCGAGTTTCTGCTGCAGTAACAGATTAACCCTGAAATCCTAGAAGTTGGACACAACAGATGTCCATTTCTTACTCGTGACATGGGCAGGTCAGGTGGGAGGGCTTAACCTTGGACCTCAGGGACCCAGGCTGACAGGAGCACCCCTGCTCCCCCTCCCGGCCTGGCCCCGTTTTGAAGCTTCACAGGCTGCAGAGACACGACGGCAGGAGAAGGGGACAGAGAGTTGCACCGCAGCACTTAGATGCCGAGGCCCAGAAGCCACATGTTCACTTCCACCTGTACCCAGAACTGTCACACGGTTCTGCCTAACTGCAAGGGGCTAGAAATATGATACTCAGTGAGCAGTAACTCTCACAGCCACGGTGGACAGGTGGGGTGTTTATGCAGCACCTACTGTGTGCCAGGCCTTCTCAGGGCTCTAGAAATGGAGAGGTGTCCCCCGCCTTCCTGGAGCTCATAGTTTAGTGGTGGAAACCGAATTGAAGTAATTACAGCAACAGCTGTGTGATTATGTCTGCACTAAGTGCTCTGGCGGAGGAGCCCAGAGGGCCGTGACAGCATATCTGAGAGCCCGGACGTGTCTGGAGAGGTCAGGGAATGTCTGTCATAAGGACTGACGTTTGGGAGGAGGCCCGAAGGATAAGTAGACCTTCCCCCAGTGGGGGCGAGGAATGGGGAGAGAGTCCCTGGTAGAGGGAAACACATCAGCGGAGCTGCGGACGTGGGAAGGAGCTTGACTCTGCGAAGGAACTGGAAGAAGACCTGTGTAACTGCAGGGTCAAGAGCTGGGAGAGGTAGGTGGGGGCAGATGGTGCCGGGTCTGGCTGGCGGTGAGGAGGAGGCTGGGACTTGGAACACCTGCCTTTTGGAGCCGTTGAAAGAATTAAATGAGCTCAGTCATTCTCTTAACAAATGCTGAGTTCCCACTCTTTGGCAGCGGGTGTTCCAGCAGCGAACAAGACGACAAATATCCCTATTCTCAGAGCCGGCATTCGAGGCGGGGGACACAGACAATGAACCAGGCAGATACATAGGATAATTTTTACCTGGTGTAAAAAACTACTGACCAGTAAATAGAGTAAAATGATAAAGAGCGTATGGATTGGAGGCTTTTGGCTCCAGGTAACGGCAACCCCCATTGACTGAGACTTAAGCAGTCAGGCCCCCCACCTCCAAGTCTGAGGGTTCTTTGGACCCTGTGAGCTGGTGACACAGCAGCTCGACAATAGCATGGAGGACTGTCCGTCACGGTGCCTTCATCTTAAAGCAGGCCCCTTCCATGGTCAGAGGATGGCAGGTGGGGATGCCCTGGGCAGTATCAGGGCAGGTAGTGGGAGATTTTTCAAACTCTGCATGTCCCAAGGATCTGCCACTAGCATGCCTTGGTGACAGTGAATTCTAGAAGCCAGTGTGAGAGTAAGGAGGAGGCTGTTGCTCTAGTCTAGGTGGGAGAAGCTGGAGGATGGGACCAGGGTAAGGAGTGTGGAGGGAGAGGAGGGGGCAGGTTCTGGGTACGGTTTAGGGCTTACTAAAGGCATGGCTGCTGGAAAGGAGCACAGAGCAGACACACACACAGATGTCCACTGTGTACTGTATCGTCCTCATGTAAAAGTCACGTGCAGGCTGAACGCGGTGGCTCACACCTGTAATCCCAGCACTTTTGGAGGCTGAGGCGGGCAGATCACCTGTCAGGAGTTCGAGACTAGCCTGGCCAACATGGTGAAACCCCATCTCTACTAAAAATACAAAAATTAGCCAGGCGTGGTGGTGGGTGCCTATAATCCCAGCTACTCAGGAGGCTGAGGCAGGGAGAATTGCTTGAACTCAGGAGGCAGAGGTTGCAGTAAGCCAAGTCATGTCACTGCACGGTAGCCTGGGCGACAGCAATACTCCATCTCAAAAAAAAAAAAGAAAGAAAAAAAAAGTCATGTGCATGTTACAGAGTCTGAGAAATCCTACAGGAAAGAAACGCGCTTCTTTGTGGAACACTTTTGTTTTTGAAAGACACCTAGGAACATCTTGTACAGTATAATTTGGAAAATGTTTAATAATGATTCCCATCCTTGCTGTATGTTAGAATTATGTTAGCAACTTTAAGAAATCCCAAGGCCTGGGTCTCACCCTGGACCAATTCAGTTAGAATTACTGAGTGACATTATAAAGCTGTATTATTTGTTTGCATTTCTTTAATTTTTTAATTTTTATTTTTTGGAGACACAGTCTCACTTCGTCACCCAGGCTGGAGTGCAGTGGCACAATCTTGGCTCAGTGCAACCTCCGCCTCCCAGGTTCAAGCAATTCTCTTTTTTTTTTTTTTTTTTTTTGAGACGGAGTCTCACTCTGCCGCCCAGGCTGGAGTGCAGTGGCGCGATCTCGGCTCACTGCAAGCTCCGCCTCCCCCGTTCTCGCCATTCTCCTGCCTCAGCCTCCTGAGTAGCGCCCGGCTAATTTTTTTGTATTTTTAGTAGAGGCGGGGTTTCACTGTGGTCTCGATCTCCTGACCTTGTGATCCGCCCGCCTCGGCCTCCCAAAGTGCTGGGATTACAAGCGTGAGCCACCGCAATTCTCATGCCTCAGCCTCCCGAGTAGCTGTGACCACAGGCGTGCACCACCACGCCTGGCTAAGTTTTTGTATTTTAGTAGAGACGAGGTTTCACCATGTTGTCCAGGGTGGTCTTGAACTCCTGAACTCAGACAATCCACCTGCCTGGGCCTCTCAAAGTGCTAGGATTACAGGCGTGAGCCACCTCGCCCAGCTTGCGTTTCTGATTATCAAAGTAATACTTGTTTGTTGTTTAAAAAAAGAAATCAAAGGACCCATAATGCCCCAAGATAATCTTTTACGAGCTGGTGTATGTCTTCCAGATTTTTTTCAATGCTTATACCTAAAAAATACCATATGTGCCCCATAACAAAGTGGTTCAATAGCTTTCCAAAGAGATGAAAAAAAGTTTGCGGTTGGTGGGGAGGGCGTAGTGGCTCATGCCTGTAATCCCAGCACTTTGGGAAGCCGATGCGGGTGGATCACACGAGGCCAGGACTTCGAGACCAGCCTGGCCAACATGGTGAAACCCCATCTCTACTAAAACTACAAAAATTAGCCTGGCGTGGTGGTACATGCCTGTAATCCCAGCTACTCCGGAGGCCGAGGAAGGAGAATCACTTGAACCTGGAAGGCGGAGATTGCAGTGAGCCGAGATCGCGCCAGTCTACTCCAGCCTGGGTGACAGAGCAAGACTCCATCTTAAAAAAAAAAAAAAAGTTTGGGGGCCTACCTGAAATGTTAGGGATTTGGACAACGTAATCAGCTGCCTTTCTGTATTTTCTAATTGCTTAATTTTGTGACATGTTTGGAATCCAGATATCAAAAATGTTGAATTCAGCAAGGTGCAATGGCTCACGCCTGTAGTCCTGTCCCTTTGGGAGGCATAGGAGGGAGGATGACTTGAGGCCAGGAGTTCGAGACCAGCCAGGGCAACATAGCAAAACTCCATCTCTACAAAGAAAAAAACAGCCAAGTGTGGTGGTGCTTGCCTGTGGTCCCAGCTACTCGGGAGGCTGAGGTGGGAGGATCACTTGAGCCCAGGAGTTGGAGTCTGCAGTGAGTCATAACTGTAACACTGCACTGCAGCCTGGGCGGCATAGGGAGACCCTGTCTCAAAGGAAAAAGAGAAAATTGGACTCAAAATGTTCCGTATATCCTCTCACATGTCATAAAACAGCGTTAGTCATACTTTTCCCAGGCATCCTTATTACAAGAGTCACTTTTTGAGTCATCTACACATATTTCCAGAGTACACTGTCTCCACGTCTATCTGAAGCATTTGTGATGTGGCACCCCTTGAATTTGTGTATATTGCCACTGGAAACTGTATCCCAGCACTCAAGAAGCCATTCCTCTACCATTAGACAGTTTTTGTTTTTTTTTTTAAACGCCTCTTTTAGGAATTGGTGATCTCTACAGCCACTCACTGTTAGGTTTGTTTAAAAAAACCAACTCAGATGTTTAAGGACAGTTACTGAACATGGGTAAGTGGCTGAGTAAATGTGAACATATAAAAGTGGTTATATAATCGCCTGTTTGTGAGTCAATCAGACTCATCATTCCAGTGTGAATAAGAAATGACAACTTAGGAAAATTTCTCCATGTACTTTCTTCCCCCACAGTGGCACTTTGCTTTAAGACAGTTTTCAGAGCTATATTACACATCCTTTTTATAAAAAATTCGAAATTCTAGTTTAAATGCCCCATTCAAGACTTTCACCTGAAGTATTTTGTTTAAATTGGTTAAACATGGCTTAAAATTATTTGTCCCTATCTTGCTTTTCTTTTTTTCTTTTTTTCTTTTTTTTTTTTTCTTTTTTGAGACGGAGTCTTGCTCTGTCGCCCAGACTGGAGTGCAGTGGCCGGATCTCAGCTCACTGCAAGCTCCGCCTCCTGGGTTTACGCCATTCTCCTGCCTCAGCCTCCCGAGTAGCTGGGACTACAGACACCCGCCACCTCGCCCGGCTAGTTTTTTGTATTTTTTAGTAGAGATGGGGTTTCACCATGTTAGCCAGGATGGTCTCGATCTCCTGACTTCGTGATCCACCCGTCTCGGCCTCCCAAAGTGCTGGGATTACAGGCTTGAGCCACCGCGCCCGGCCCTCCTATCTTGCTTTTCAAAGGAATCTTTATTTATTTTATTATTATTATTCCTTTTTTTTTTTTTTTTTTTTTTTTTGAGATGGAGGCTCACTCTGTCACCCAGGCTAGAGTGCAGTGCCTCGATTTCGGCTCACTGCAACCTCTGTCTCCAAAGTTCAAGCAATTCTGCCTCAGCCTCCTCAGTAGCTGGGATTACAGGCACCCACCAACACGCCGAGCTAATTTTTATTTTTATTTATTTATTTATTTATTTTTGAGATGGAGTCTCGCTCTGTCACCCAGGCTGGAGTGCAATGGCGCGACCTCAGCTCACTGCAACCTCCGCCTCCTGGCTTCAAGCAATTCTCCTGCCTCAGCCTCCTGAGTAGCTGGGATTACAGGCGTGTGCTACCATGCCTGGCTAATTTTTGTATTTTTAGTAGAGACATAGTTTCACCATGTCGGCCAGGCTGATCTTGAACTCTTGACCTCGTGATCCACCCAACCTCAGCCTCCCAAAGTGCTGAGATTACAGGCGTGAGCCACCACACCAGGCCCCAGCTAATTTTTGTGTTTTTTGTTTGTTTGCTTTTAGTAGAGACCGAGTTTTGCTGTGTTGGCCAGGCTGGTCTCAAACTCCTAACCTCAAGTGAACCACCTGCCTCAGCCTCCAAAGTAGCTGGGACCACAGGCACAAGCCACCACACCCAGCTAAGTTTTAAATTTTTTATAGAGACAGGTCTCACTATGTTGCCCAGGCTGGTCTCAAACTCTAGTCTCAAGTGATCCTCCTGTTTCAGCCTCCCAAAGTGCTGGGATTACAGGTGTGAGCCACCACACCTGGCACTTTGCTAATTTCTTACTTGGTTATTTTTTTCCGATATTGAGTTGTAAGAGTTCTTCATAAATTTTGGATATTAACCCTTTGTCAGATATGTGGTTTGCAAATATTGTTTCCTAGTCCATAGGTTGACTTTTCATTTTGTTAATTGCTTCCTTTGCTGTGCAGAAGCTTTTTAGTTGGATGTAGTCCTGTTTATTTATTTTTGCTTTTGTAGCCTGAGCTTTTGGTGTGATGTTCAAAAAATCATTGCCAAAGCCAGTGTTGAGGAGCTTTCCCCCATGTTCTTTTCTGGGAGTTTTATGGTTTCAAATCTTACATTTAGGTCTTTTATCCACTTTGAGTTTATTTTTGTGTATGTTATAAAATTTCATTATTTGAAGGGCTCAGTTTCATTCTTATTGACCACTTATGTTTGGATTTATTTCTGGGCTCTCTATTCTCTTCTGTTTTTACGTCAGCACCATACTCTTTTGATTACTATAGCTTTGTAATATAATTTTAAATCAGGAAATGTGATGCCTTCAGCTTTTTATTTCTCAGTGTTGCTTTGGCTAGTTGGGGTTTTTTTGTGGCTACATATAAATTTTAGGATTGCTTAAAGAGCATGTTTACAGAGACTTATCACACTTGGAATTGTGGGATCAAGCCCTTGGGAATACTTACCAAGTCTCCTATAATGTATGCCTCCCTTTCTATTATTTTCCAAACTAGCATCATTTAAGTTTTTGAAAGCTAATATGTCTTTCCCAAAGAGCACTTGTTCCAAAATAAAATAAGGTGAAAGACCCTGAAATATAGCTACTTTTTTTAAGGATAATATTTTGGGTATATCTTGCTTTATCTTTGGTTACATCTTGTATCCAAAATAAATGAAGTTAACCACTGACAAATAACTAGCTCATTAGTGTTTGACCTTTCTGCAGGAGCTGTAACTAGTTCTCTCACATCCCCAGCTTAATCTCACTCATTCATTCATTCATTCGACATTGATTTATTTCCTGTCAGCTGCCCTGAAAGCCAGTAGTAAAGATGGCCTTTGGAATGTATTGGAATCCCAGCCCTCCCCTTCTACCTCTATGACCATGGCCAAAGCACTTACCTTCCTGTGCCTCAGTTTCTCCATCTGTAAAACAGAGGAGATAATGCTGCCTACGTCATAATGTGGTTGTGGGCATTCAAGGATTTAAAACAGATCCATGGGCCAGGCACGGTGGCTCACACCTGTAATCCCAGCAGTTTGGGAGGCCGAGGTGGGCAGATCACTTGAGGTCAGGAGTTCCTGACCTCAAGTGATCAGGTTGGCCAATATGGTCATCAAGACCAGCCTGGCCAACATGGTGAAACCCCGTCTCTACTAAAAATACAAAAATTAGCCAGGCGTGGTGGTGCATACCTGTAATCCCAGCTACTGGGGAGGCTGAGGCAGGAGAATCCGGGAGGCGGAGGTTGCAGTGAGCTGAGATCACACCACTGCACTCCAGCCTGGCGACAGAACGAGACTTCATCTCAAAATAAATAAATATGTAGATAGATGGAAAGAGAGAGAAAGAAAAAAAGAGAAAAAGAGAGAGAAAGAAAGAAAAAAACAGATCCACGGTCCCAGGTGGAATATCATCCAAGCTGATGTCTTGTTATCACTGCAGAAATATCGATGTGAGAGACTACCACTGCTCGCTCAGAACCTTCTAGGGTTGCCTTTCTAAAATCTGAATTATTCAGAATTCCGAAACACATCAGGCCCAAGAGGTTTAGGAAGGGATCATTCCACCGTATATATAAAGAAAGCACTTAGCATAGCACCTGGCACATAGTAAATGCTGTGTCAGTGTTAAGCATTTACTGTTGCTACTATTACTATGTAAAGTGCATACCTCACCATCCCTAATCATCGTCATGGAAAAGCAAATGATAATCACAGTGAGATGCCGTGACACACCTGCCTCAGTAACTATGATAAAAAGAGGGCACAGAGGAGCTGAGGTCAGAGAGTTCCACAGGAGGCCTGCTAGGGACTGGGGCCTTTTCCTTAAATGGATAGAGGGAGGGTTCTGAGCAGAGGAAGGACATGATCTGACCCATAGATTAATAGAAGCCCTCTGGCTGTGTGTGGCAGCAGGAGCCGGAGCCAGGAAATTGGGGCAGAAGCTCCTGCTGTGGTCCATGGTCCTGCCTGTGGGGTTGTGAGGGAGGGGCGAGCCCATTTACATCTTGAAGGTGGAGCTGACAGTGAGTACTGATGGCCTGGATGTGGGGGTGAGAGAAACAGAGGGGGCTAGGATGACCCTGAGGTTTGGGCCTGGATACCAGGTGAGGAGTGAAGATGTTGCATTGAGGGACTCCAGGGTGGGGGTTTGCAGGGAGCGGCAAAAGGCCTTGTGAAGAATCAGAAATGCCGCTGTGAGTCTATTCAGTGCCAGGTGCCTGTCGGACAGCTGCGTGAGACGGCAAGGAGACGGTTGGATACACACACCTGAAGTTGAGAGAGGTCCAGGTGGGAGAAGGAAAAGTAGGGGTCCCCAGCACAGAGGTGTTGAAATCACCGGGAGAGCCGTGTGGATGGGGAGGAGCGAAGCTGTGCAGAGAGATGGTGAGGAATCAGCGAAGGAGGCTTGGGGGGGGAGCGCCAGTGAGGAGGGAGGAGACCCAGAGAGTATGGACTCCTGCCGTGAGGCAGGAGAGCGACGAGGGCCCGAGGTGATTGCTGTGTCCAGTGATGGGAGGCACAAAAAAGCCTGGCAGGAGCAGGTTCTAGAGAGATGGGGCTTTGTTGAGGCCTGTAGAGGTGTGACTACACGTGTTGTTTGTTGCTTTCTCTCTGTTCAGGGCACGCCCGGCACACAATAGCTGCACAATAAAAATGTGTTAAATTAATGTCTTCATGGATTGGGTGGAGATTAGAACCCAGAGGAGCCCTTGGAATTGGGGGTCGCCACTGTGGAGTATGACAGAAGTGTGTTCCGTGGACCTGGGCTCCTGTTCCCAGAGGATGATGGGGAAGGAGAATCGGAAACGTAACCCAGACATCTGGGTGCCCCCCCAGACCATTTACTGAGTGCCTGGTGCCACCGACAGGACTGACGTGGCGTCCCCATCTAGAGAATGAGAATAATAATAGTATTGACTCATGGAGCTGTTGTTGGGAATCAATGAGATAATGCTGTAAAACATCATCAGTGTTTGATAGACTTGAGCTGTTGTTACAAGTAAAATCCTACATTACCATTATTCTGGCTTCATGGCCCTCACCATCTAGTGGAGGAGATAGATATAAAATAATCAGGCCGGGCGCGGTGGCTCATGCCTGTAATCCCAGCATTTTGAGAAGCCAAGGTGGGCAGATCACTTGAGATCAGGAGTTCGAGACCAGCCTGGCCAACATGGTGAAACCCCATCTCTACAAAAAATACAAAAATTAGCCAGTGTGGTGGCCAGTGCCTGTAATCCCAGCTACTCAGGAGGCTGAGGCACCAGAATCACTTGAACCCGGGAGGCGGAGCTTGCAGTGAGCCAAGATCACGCCACCGTACTCCAGCCTGGGTGACAGAGTGAGACTCCGTCTCAAAAAAAAAAAAAAGAAAAGATATCAAATAATCAAAGAGCCACATAATTTAACTGTGGCAATGAAACTATAAAGAAAAAGTACACAGCCACTCGGGAGGCTAAGATGGGAGGATCGCTTGAGCCCAGGGGGTCGAGGCTGCAGTGAGCCATGATCACGCCACTGCACTCCAGCCTGGGTGACAGAGCGAGACCTTGTCTCAAAAAAAAAAGAAAGAAAAAGTGCAGAGGGCCTTGAGAGAGAATAACAGGCAGGAGGGTGGGGGTCTTATTCCAGGCTGGAATGGGCATGGGAGTGGCAGAGGGAGCTTTTCTGAAGAAGCGACCTGTGAGGCTAGACTGGGAGGATGAACAGGAATTTGCCTAGGGTGGGCTGGAGGCTGGGGCGTTTGGGCTGGGAGAATAGTCTGTGCGCAGGTCCTAGGGTGGGGAGGAGCTGGGTGTGTTGGAGGAGCAGAGTGCAGGGAGGAAAACTTGGGTCAGCTGGTCTGGTGAGCCACGGTAAGAGATTTGAACTTTCTTCCCAGAGGCCCTGGGAGCCACAGAAGGGTTTTCAGGGGAGAAGTGATAACAACTTCATTTAATTCTTTTTAAACTTCTGTGTGCACTTTCAAGGCTTGATGTCCTGATGCCCTTCCTCCCCCAGGACAGTTTGTACCACTCCAGGGTCAGGTCAGAGACTCCAGAGCCACCCCCACCACTGTGGCTCCTTGAAGCTTTGTGCTGTCATCTGGCCACTCAGTCAGCGGGGTTGAAAGGAGCTTTCTATAGAGGAGAAGGTGCCCTGGTTCTCAACTCATCAGCCCCTAGGAAAGAAGCAGCTTGCTGGTCCATCCCAGGCTGCTGGGAGGCCCGAGAAACAGGTCACAGCAGCCCCGCCTCCTCCTCCAGGCCTCCAGGCCCTTCCTCTCAGAAGGGACCCCCACCTGCTTCCGGCAAAGATGGCCTCATTTCCTCTCAGGCCCGGAGCTGCCAGCAGCCTGTCCCCCCTCCTCATTTCCCTACTTCTTTTGAGTGGCCAGATGACAGCACAAAACTTCAGGGAGCCTTGTGGGTCGGCGGCCGTGGGGTGGTGGTGGAGTCTATGACCTCATGCCAAGCAACGTGCTTCTCTCGGTTCCCTCTTCTGGGCCCTGCCCTGGAAAGAGACAGGGCAGCCAGGGAGGGGATTTCCAGATTACCTGTGTCTCCTGGGCATGGCACAGGAAATGACTCCTTCATGGGCTGAGAGTTTTGGGAGGCCCTGTGCCGCAGCCCCCCAGCAAGAGCCCACATGAATCTGCCATCTCACCCGCAACCTGGGGACTGGGCTGGATTTTCGGGGTGTGGAGGGGCCCAGGTCCCCCGAGCAGCTCTTCTGACCCCGCAACCCCGCATCTCCTGTGCCTGAGTGGCGTCTGTCAGTTGCTGGGTAAGTAGAGGGCTTTGCTGTCCCTTCTGCTGTACCCGCGGCTGCCTGCTCAGAGCAAGGTGGCTCTGACCCTGCAGAAGGGGGGCTCTTTGAGAGCACTTGGGGGTGTCGTATCTCAGAAAACCCACATGGCTTGTAGCTGTGGCTGCCTAGCAGCACCACCTGGGTGGCTGAGCAGCTCTTCCAGAGATCCTTCAATGGATGGGCTCCCCAGCCAGGTGTGGTCCCCACTGCTCAGTGTATTATGGATATTGACCCACTTAGTCCTCCCAAAAACCCTGTGAGGCGGGCACTATCCAGTTTTACTCATGAGGAAACTGAGGCACGGATAAGTCGGGTTGTTTGCCCGAGCCACACAGGCAGGAAGTGGCACAATCAGGATTCGAACCCAGAGCATCTGGCTTCATAATCACTCTGCCATACTTCCTGCCAGCCTGCTCCCCCCCGCCCCAACACACACACACATGCATGCACGCACGCACACACACACCTACACATTCCTCTATCATATCACCTGGTTTATTTTCTTCATGGCACGTATCACAGTGGATTTGTGGACTTGGGTATTGCCTGTCTATACCCTATAGTATAGCCTGGGAGCTCCTGTTTGACCATAGAAATTCTGTCTTGTGCATTGCCGTATCCCCAGCATCTAGAATGGGACCTGGCCCAAAAGAGCTGCTCAATAAATGTTTATTGAATGAATGAACCGAGATGGCCAGTGATACGATGTCTCACTGGGTAGGTTTGTGTTATTTTTCCCTCCTTCATCCTTGATCCCTCCTGCCACTCACTTTATAGTAGAGGCAGTCACAGGCGATCTGTGGGTAGAGAGATGATTGAACCCGGGCCGGGCTGACCCCAGAGTGCACACTCCTTTGCCCACCCCTGCCACACTGGTGCCTTTCCCTTGATGCCAGGTCTCCTCATGAGGGGCCTCAGACCATGTGTCATTTTAGAGACCCCAGCGGCAGTCCAGATCCTGAAGTCCGACCTTTGATTCAGGAACAGAGCAGCTGCAGGAGTGCCAGGCCGGGCTTTCTGGTCCTGTCTCTCATCCTCAACTCCAGTCAGCTGGGGATTAACCCCCTGCCGTCATCAGGAGAAATCCAACACGGGAAACTGGCAGCAGCTCCACTGTGGTAAAGGATGTGAGGGAAGCAGTGACCCACCGCAGAGGGTTCCCTGAGCTCTCGTGCACAGAGAATCGTGCATGTGCCTCGGGGTGGGCAGGGGACATGCAGTTTGGGTGAACATTTCCCATAGGCTGGGATGAATTGGCCCTTCCTGTTCATGCCTCTAATGCCCCATTTCCCTCCTACAGAGATGTTCTCTTGTTTAACAATCAAAAGATAGCAGGCTACTTTGTGCTTCTCAGTCAGGATGCTTTTTAGTTGCAAGTAACAACCCTGGCACCATCTGGCCAATGGTTAAGACAAGTGATGTGTTCTAGAAGCCCAGGGATGGATGGGCACCAGGTGGATAGGATCAGGAGCTCAAGCATGTCTGTCAGGGACTCAGGTTCTCAGCCTCCGAAGGCCTCTGTGTATGCCTCTTGGTTCCAGAATGGCTTCCAGTGCTAATCAGGGCCACTTGCCCTTGTCCATAGGCATCAGGAGAGAGAGAACACCCCCCACTGATGGTTATAAGTGGTTCCCCTCAGTCTACAGCTGGTCCAGCTGAGGTCACATGCCCCTCAACCAAGCCAGTCGGGTTCCTAGAGGAATGCCACATCCTGATCACTCTTGACTAACTGGATTCTGTTGTGTAGGAGCTGAAAAAAGCAGCAGCGGAAATTGAGTAGACAACCAAATGCCCACCAAGCTCGGTCCCTGACCAAGTCCCCTCCCTAAGTTAGCAAATCGTGTCACGCCCAACAGATTTTGTGGCATTTGAGAACAAAGAAGTGTGGTTTTCTTTTGAAGAAGTTTAATGACTTGTGTCCAGTTTCTGCCTCCTGCGTCATCCACCCTCAGTTAAAACCCAAAAATGGGGGCAAGCTGGGCATGGTGGCTCACGCCTGTAATCTCAGCACTTTTGGAGGCTGAGCGCGCAGATCACGAGGTTGAGAGATCGAGACCATCCTGGCCAACATGGTGAAACCACGTCTCTACTAAAAATACAAAAACTAGCCGGGCATGGTGGTGTGCGCCAATAGTCCCAGCTTTTGGGAGACTGAGGCAGGAGAATCGCTTGAACCCGGGAGGTGGAGGTTGCAGTGAGCTGAGATTGCACCACTGCACTCCAGCCTGGGCAACAGAGCAAGACTCCGTCTCAAAAAAAAAAAAAAAGCAAGCCGGGGGGTGGGGAAGATGGCAAGTGGAGTCTGGCTGCCAAAGACTACTTGTCTGCTGGTGGGAAGAAAAAAATGGGTGTCGCCTCCCTTGTCACTGGGAGGGTTTTTGTTACTCTTTCCATCATCATCCTCTATATGTCCTTTCATTCCTTCCCCCAGTCTGAAATGTTTGTGGCGTGTCTGTAGCTGTGCACACATCCTTGCAAAATATAAATGAGGTTTGAATAAGGAGCTTCTGGAAATGGTTTGGAGCTCCAAATCTCATTCTTTCGGTTTCTTCCAGTTTTCACCAAATAGCATGTGTTCGCCATCTAACCATGTTACTGTATGTGTGTCCAGTGTGTGGCATCTGGCAGCTGAACAGTTGTACATGTTGTACATCTGCCACACCTCACGTGTCTGGTCCCCTAGTGTTGGGCATCCAGGTTGCCGCCAGCTCCACCCCACTTCAGACCGTGCTTCAGTGAGCATCTGCCTACCTTCGCCTTAGGAATTCATGGGGCTTACATCCAGGAATCAATTGCAGCCCGAAATGGGCTTTCTCTCTCCCCAGGGATGGGATTACAGGCACCCGCCACAACACCTGGCTAATTTTTGTGCTTTTGGTAGAGATGGGGTTTTGCCCTGTTGGCCAAGCTGGTCTTGAACTCCTGAGCTCTCCATGAGGCTGCTCTGACCCACACTCCCCCCAGAGAACAGGAGGGTCCAGCTTCCCTATTTACGTCTCACCACTTGCTGCTGTCCTGCTTCCCAATTTCACTAATCTGACGGGTGTCAAGTGGGATCTCCGGGGTTTTAATGCTCTGATGGTGAGTCTGGCTGAGTGCCTTTTCATGCCCCTGTTAGCCTAATTCAGGCTCCCCTTTCCAAGAGAGGCCCAGTTAGCACGCCTGGAAGGCAAATTCTGGAGCCGGTGGCCTGCATTTGCATCCTGACCTTGCCATTTAACCCAGCAAGTTAGTTCACCTCTCTGAGCCTCAGAGCTTCCATAAATATTAAAAATGGAAATGATAGTAGTATCTATATTATAAGGTATTTTGAGGATTAAGTGAGATAATATATGTAAAGCATTTAAGACAGTGGTGGCTGGGCGTGGTAGCTCACACCGGTAATCCCAACACTTTGGGAGACCGAGGCAGGTGAATCACTTGACGTCATGAGTTCGAGACCAGCCTGGCCAACATGATGAAACCCTGTCTCCACTAAAAATGCAAAAATTAGCCCAGCATGGTGGCGCATGCCTGTAAATCCCAGCTACTCAGGAGGCTGAGGCAGGAGAACTGCTTGAACCCGGGAGGCAAAGGTTGCAGTGAGCCAAGATCACACCACTGCACTCCAGCCTGGGTGACAGAGTAAGACTGTCTCAACAATAACAACAAAAAAACAGTGCCTAACACGTGATCTGAAAACATTAGCAATTATTATCACTATCACCATCATTATTGTTTTAAAGTTTCTAAACCTTCAAAGGTTGTATCCTTTCACTTTCAAGGCACATCAGAATGTCTGCCTGTGGAGGAATTTCTGGCTTCTCCTGGGTTGACCAAGAGACAGTATAGTCAAAGTTGTCCGAAGAGCAGGCTTGGAGCTACTCCTTTCTTTCACATTTGAGTCGAGTGCTGTATATTCATTTCCATGTATGTAGTTTTTAATTTTTGAAAATATGATGTGTGGGCTGGGCATGGTGGCTCACGCCTGTAATCTCAGCACTTTGGGAGGCTGAGGCTGATGGATCATTTGAGGTCAGGAGTTCAAGACCGGCCTGGGCAACATGGCGAAACCCCATCTCTACAAAAAAATACAAAAATTAGCCTGGCGTGGTGGCATACACCTGTAATCCCAGCTACTCTGGAGGCTGAGGCAGAAGAATCACTGGAACCTGGGAGGCGGAGGTTGCAATGAGCCAAAATGGTGCCACTGCACTCCAGCCTGGGTGACAGAGCTAGACTCTGTCTTAAAAAGAAAAGAAAATATATGTAAAGTGTTTAGAGCAGTACCTGCACATGGTAAATGCTATATGCATGTTTGTGGATATTACTACATTTACCAGAGTTTTCTCCTCTGGGTAGCACAGGTTTTTAATGTGATGTGATAAATACTTTTTCTTCACAGCTAGCATTTGTCTTTTAGGAATATCTCTAGACATGTTCTCACGTTAGCATCTTAAATGTACCTTCTTTCTTTTTAATGGCTACCTGTGTGATACGGGCATATCAAAATGTATTTACTGGTTCTTTAATGAGAGACTCTTGGGTTTCTTCTTTTCATCTTTCTCAAGTAGTGCTGCAGTGGAGAGCCTTGTCCAAGCAGCTCTGGGTCCTTGAACCAGTGTTTTCACTGGTGCCGGAATTGCTGGGTCCAGCGATATGCATGGTTTTGATGTAATGAACTGACAAGTTGCCCTCAAAGACGGTTCTGCCACTAGAACCTGGTGTACCCCCACCAACAGAATAGGGACCTGTTGGTTTTCATTTGTTTCTTAGTTTGGTTTGGTTTTTTTTGTTTTTTTGTTTGTTTGTTTGACACAGGGTCTCTCTGTGGCCCAGGCTGGAGTGCAATGGCACGATCTTAGCTCATTGCAGTTTCGAACTCCTGAACTCAAGTGATCCTCCCACCTCAGCCTCCTGAGTAGCTGGGACCACAGGCATGCACCATCACACCTGCTAACTTTTTAATTTGTTTGTAGAGACAGGGTCTTGCTATGTTGCCCAGGCTGGTCTTGAGCCCCTGGCCTCAAGCAATGCTCCCGCCTTGGCCTCCCAAAATGCTGGGATCGCAGGTGTGAGCCATCACACCCCACTTGATTTGTTTGAGTAATGGGAAATCTCAGGCATTTACAGGGGTAGAAAGAGCATATATCGCCTACATGTACACAGTTGTCACCGGATTCTTTGGTGACGAACACGTGGCCAGTCTTGTTTCATCCATTCCTCTGCCTTTGGATCATTTTGAAGCAAATCTCGAACATTATATCATTTCATTTGGGGGGGCCTTTAAACTGCATGCCCACAGTGTGCCTGTACATTGTGGAAGAAAGGAGGACATTTCTATAAAATCATCCTGTGGTGCTTTTCATTTTCCAGGGTGTGTCTTCTCCCTTGATTCTCAGGTGCCCGTAAGACATAGGCAAGGCAGGTGTATCTGTCGGGAAAACAGAATCCACTCTAGGTATTTTAGGCGCAGGGAATTCAGTATAGGGAATTTGGTTTAAAAAGTTGGGGAGGAGAAGAGAAACCAAAAAGTGGCAGAGACCAGTCCCTAGATGAGCAACCACAGCTGAAGGGTGCAAGGAGGAGGGCACCTTAGCAGAGCCCAGGGCGCTGTTGGGCGTGGACTTCCTCCACCTGAGATGCTGTCCACACTGGAGGGAGGACCACCCGGCTTCTCACCACCTCTTCCTTCCAGGCTTCTGCCACTGCCCCTGTTGGCTGAGCCTCACCAGAAGTCCTGGGAAATGTAGTTCCCTATATTTCAGAGCAGACTAGGAAAAGGGCAGGAATGGATCAGAGAGGGAACTCGATCCCCATTTGATAGATGAGAAAGCCAGAGGGTCTAATGACCTGTCAGAGGCACCTCATTTAGTGACAGGCACCACCCCTGGCACTGAGGTAGGTCCCTTGGTTGCCAGGGTAACCTGTGGCAGCTCTTTGGGCATTGCCTGCCACCAGTCGGTCACTGCTGCCTGGGGTGGGCCTACATGGTTCCAAGTTCCTCCTCTGCCGGAGGAGACCCCTCCAAGCTTCTCCCTCCCACACTCAGAGCGGACACTACCTTTTGTCCCTGCTCATCGGACTGGGCTGTGCCCTGACCCTAAGGAAAGCCCTCCTGAGGACACCGTGCCAGAGAGTTCTGGGTGCTGGAGTATTCTCAGGGAGCCCCCGGCATGAGGTACCAGCATCCTGAGCCACACGAGAGCCAGGGGAATGTTGTGCCACTGAGAAGCCCAAACTGGCATTGAGGGGGCAGCTCCGTGCTCAGCTGGCATCAGGCACCTGTGGGTGGGAGCTATGCTTTGTGCCCTCGTGGAGCTGGTGGCTTCATGGAGGTGGGGGGAGCCCACGGGAGAGGGATGGTGCCCAGATACACAAACAGGGAAGCTCAACACCAACAGGAGAGTTTAAAGGACACAGAGAAGCCCAGTTAGTTACACAAGAAAGCCTCGGTCAGAAGCGATGTGACTGCTAAGGTGACCCGGGCCCTTCTTGTAAAGCAGGCCTTGTTTCAAGTACTTCACACTTATTAACTGAGTTAATTCTCATAATAATCCTGTGAGGTAGGTAGGGACTGTTAACCCCAGAGAGTTAAGTACCTTGGCCAAGGCCACACATCTAGGGAGTGGCGCACCAGGAATCCATATAATAATAGTAGTAATAGCCACAGACACTGCCTGGTGGTCACCTATGCCAGGCTGCCCTCAGAGCTCTACGTATTAACTCATTTAATCTTCACAGTCACCCTATGAAGGAGGTACTTTTTTTTTTTTTTTTTTTTTTGTAATGGGGTTCTTGCTGTGTCACCCAGGCTGGAGTATAGTGGTACAGTCACAGCTCACTGCAGCTTCAAAGTCCTGGGCTCAAGTGATCCTCTCACCTCAGCCTCCCAAGTAGCTGGGATCACAGGCGTGTGCCACCACGCCCAGCTAATTTTTATTACTTTTTATTTTTTTGTAGAGATAGGGTCTCACTTTCTTGCCTAGGCTGGTCTCGAACTCCTGGGCTCAGGTGATCCTCTCACTGTGGCCTCCCACAGTGCCGGGATTACAGGCTTGAGCCACCACGCCCAGCCTTCTTATTTCCATTTTGCGAGGTTGGTGCAAAAGTAATTGTGGTTTTTGCCATCAAAAGCAATGGCAAAAACTGCAATTACTTTTGCACCAACCAAATACAGATGTGGCAACTGAGGCACAAAGAGATTCAAGGAACCTGTCCAAGGTCACACGGCAGAGCTGAGTTCAAATCCAGGCAGCCTGAGTTCAGAATTTGTGCTCTTAACAGTGGCTCACGCCTGTAGTCCCAGCACTTTGGGAGGCCGAGGCAGGCGGATCACCTGAGGTTGGGAGTTTGAGACCAGCCTGACAAATATGGAGAAACCCCTTCTCTACTAAAAATACAAAACTAGCCAGGCGTGGTGGCACATGCCACAGGGAGGCCACTCCCATGCACAGTAGTTAGGAATTGGTTGGAAGTCCTCGGAGGTGATTGGCCTGTGAGTTATGGCTAGTTTGTGTTGAGAAATTGTCTTTTGAGGGCAAGTGTGGTGGCTCATGCCTGTAATCCTAGCACTTTGGGAAGCCAAGGCAGGCGGATCACTTGAGGTCAGGAGTTTGAGACTAGCCTGGCCAACATGGTGAAACCCTGTCTCCACTAAAAATAAAAAAATTAGTGGATGTGGTAGTGGGTGTCAGTAATCCCAGCTACTCAACAGGCAGAGGCAGGAGAATCGCTTGAACCTGATCTCGGCAGTGAGCTGAGATCGCGCCACCGCACTCCAGCATGGGCGACAGAGCGACTCCATCTCAAAAAAAAAAGGAAATTGTCTTTGAATCCAACTTTAGGGGGAAAAAAATCATCCGTACTTGGTACATTCTCTTGGTCACGAGGAGAGGCCTTTGGAAGAGGAACTCCACAGCTTCAGTGATGGTGATAAGTTTTGTTTGGCACTAACTGGACAGCATACCCTCCCACAGTCTCCTGTGAAGCCACTGTTGCCGCCCCCACTTTCCAGGGGCATCACACAACCTTCCTGGCCTGTGGTCGCTGCTCAGGCCGTGGGGATGGCTGCGCTCCTGCACTCCTGCCGTGAGTCCTTGGTGATAGCAGGTGAATGGTGAAGATTCCACGTTCCCAGGAGGCCCTGCTGCTGGTGGAGGAATGGACAAGTAAACGACTGAATAGAGAAGCACGTTGGAACCAAGGTTTCTCCAAAGCTAGTGCTTGTAACTGATTTGGGGTGCTGCTGTGACGTGGTTAGGAATAGAGGCTCACACTCCAGCCTTGTCACATCCTGACTCTGTGACCTTGGCCTGGTGACCTCCCCTGCTGGCCTTCAGTTTCCTTAGCTGTTAAATGAGGATCTGGTAAGACCTCTATCAGTCAAGATTGCAATCGGCCACGTATAACAAAAACCCAGTAAGCAGTGGCTTCAGTAAGGCAACAGGTGGTCTCTTACACATGAGAAGAAAAGGAAGGGAGGGCAGCTGGGGGCAGCACCACTGTTGGGGGGGGTGCAGGGATGGGGAGCAGGCTCCTTCTGACTCCTCACCTTGCCGTCCCCAGCATATCACTCTCGGCCTCATGCTCCCAGGATGACGGTTGCACCCCCTGATGTGACATTTATGTTCCAGTTACAAGAGAAGGGTAGAAGAGGTGTGTCACATTTATTAGGAAAACAATAGCGTCGCCAGAAGGTCCCGTCCGCCACCCCCTGCAAACTTCCTTGTACCTCTCACTGGCCATAATCAGACACATCCTTAGCCTTAGCTGCGTGGGAATCCAGGAAAGTATGCTTTTTGGATTAGTATCTTGCCACCCCAACAAATCTGGGCCTTTCTCCAGGAATCAGAAGAGGATGGGTTTGGATTTGACAACCAGCAGTGGAGCCCGAGGCGCCCAGCCCTGGAGTAGCCCAGAGCAGGGGTGCGGGATTCTCCCACTGTGGGCCTGACTTCTGGTTCGTGATGTCCAGGAACGCCACTGCTTTGTGTCCTGTTTCTTCATCTGTCTGTTGAGAGTGATGCCCCCTGCTGAGGGACACTTGGGAGAAGCTTTAAAACCTGGCTGGGAAGGACTTTGAAATACATCCCACCCCATAGGACAGCTGAGGCTGGCTTTTGTTGGAAAATTGTCAAGTTTTCTTCAAGTGGAGCCCAGCCGAACTGGACAATTGACTGTCACAGCCCAAACATACTGCCCTGAGACGGCTCATTTATTCACCTCTCTCCCGCTTGAGTCTGAACAGCGTGGGGGTTGAGAGTGGGAGTGATGGCTGCGGCTTTGTGGCCAGCATCTGGCGCAGCGCCCAGCACCCGCCAGGTACCCGGCTGAGGATTGCCTGCCTTGCTTCTGAGCACCTCTTGATCGGAGGAGCAGTCAGATCTTCCCCAGTCGGTCCCTTCTCTGCACCAGCACCACCCTTCTTCTGGGCTAGGCCACTCTTGCTCCCACATGGGTGGCCACCCTGGCCTCCTGATGAGCCTCTCTACCCTCGGCCGGTCACGATCTCCATGACAGCCAATCGGGTCACTGACTTCCCTAAACTTGCCATGGAGATCAACTCCAGATTCCTGAACACAGTGGCATCCTTGCACCTGTTTTTCCTCCATCCTCCTCACCCACTCACAGCCCTTTCCATGGCCAGCTTCTCATCCTTCAGGGCTTAAACACCACCCCTTCCATGCCATCTTCCTTGGCCACCCACTCTCCAGCACCCTGCTCCCATCCTTTGTCAGTTTTCCCTTTCCCTGTCTTGCTTTAGACTGATTTGTGTGCTTCCTTAAGTGCATTTAATTAATGTTCGTTTCCCCCTTTAGTCAGTGGACAGAGAAGGGGGCTATCTTGGTTACCGCTTTGTTACTTATCACATAGTAAGATCTCAGGAAATACTCACCTAGTGAATGGAAGTCAATCAAATGAATGAAAACTTGTTTGGTTTTTTTTCCCCTCTGATTTTGAAAACATTCACTGAAAGGAATTTGAAAAAAATATGGAAAGGGGCCAGGCGTGGTGGCTAACACCTGTAATTCCAACACTTTGGGAGGCCAAGATGGGTGGATCCCTTGAGGTCAGGAGTTGGAGACCACCTGGAGCAACATAGCCAGACCTCCTCTCTACAAAAAATTTAAAAAATTAGTCAGGCATGGTGGTACACACCTGTATTCTCAGCTACTGACACGGTGAGACCCTGTCGTTAAAAAATGTATATGGGGACCGGGCACGGTGGCTCACGCCTGTAATCCCAGCACTCTGGGAAGCCAAGGCGGTGGATCACTTGAGGTCAGGAGTTGGAGACCAGTCTGGCCAACATGGCGAAACCCCGTCTCTACTACAAATACAAAAATTAGCCGGGCGTGGTAGTGGGCGCCTATAATCCCAGCTACTCAGGAGGCTGAAGCAAGAGAATTGCTTGAACCCAGGAAGCGAAGGTTGCAGTGAGCTGAGATCCCACCACTGCACTCCAGCAAGACTCTGTCTCAAAATATATATATATACACACATATATATACACACACACCCACACACACACACACACATATATATATATATATATATGGGAAGGTATAAAGAACAAATTTTCAAAAACCAGTAGTAGCCCTAGCATCAGATTATCAAGTCTTTCCCTTCTTTTTTCTGTGAATGCATCTGCATAGCCTATAGATGTTTACTGTCCTAGGGGTGTGCAATAATTTCTGTAATGGTACTCCTGGTGTTGGTCATTGAGGTTGGGCTTTTTTCCTGTTATAACGGATACTATGAATTTTTCTTCATCTCTAATTACTTATTTGAGATTAATTTACAGAAGTAGCATTCCTGGTTCAGAGGGTGAGAACTTTTTTTTTTTTTTTGAGACAGAGTCTCACTCTGTCACCCATGCTGGAGTGCAGTGGCGCAATCTCGGCTCACTGCAAGCTCTGCCACTCGGGTTCACGCCATTCTCCTGCCTCAGCCTCCCGAGTAGCTGGGACTACAGGCACCCTCCACCACGCCTGGCTAATTTTTTTTTTTTTTTTGCATTTTTTTACTAGAGACGGGGTTTTACCATGTTAGCCAAGATGGTCTCAGTCTTGTGACCTCGTGATCTGCCCACCTCAGCCTCCCAAAGTGCTGGGATTACAGGCGTGAGCCACCGCACCCGACCCGAGAACATTTTTAAAGCTATTGCCAAATTGCCCCTAGAAAGGGTCCACCAACGGGGAACATCAAAAAAGAAAGAAGTCTGTTGTACTGGGGAGCGGCCAGTTTCCTAGTGTCCTGGGCTCATCAGGCTCCTAGAGAGCTATTTTCCTGGTCTCCTGAGGGCCTGGTGTTCCCTTCCAGCCTGCTGTCCTCTGCCTGGCTTGGGTTGAAGTCCTGGAGCAGAATGTTTGATTATGGTGTTGAGCAAACAGAACGGCAGGCCCTCGCCATCTGCCAGCTGGTCCCTCGGGCTTGAGAAGAGCTTCACACCCAGCGAGTGTCATAACTGGAGCCCTTCTAGAGCCTTCTGTGGCGCTGCTGAAGGGCAGGGCTGGAGTGCTCATTCCTAACAGTCACCTGGCCCCACAACCCCCATTCCCACATGCCTCTCCCCACTGGGAAGGAAGACAGGTGTCCCCCAGCATGTCTCAGGTGGGTGGAGGTGCCTCCCCTCTGTCCCCAGCTATCACATATGGAGAGTTGTCCTGAAACTGCCTCTGTGAGGGTGCCCCGCTCTCCCTGACTCCCTCTGGACTCAGAGGGAGTGCACGTTCCCCCAGGCTGCCTGCGATGTTTGCTGTTTGCGTTCATCCGGGTGAAGTGGCCCTGCTGGTTCTGGGAGTGGAAATCTCTTATAGGAGAGATAAAGTGAATCTCAAGCTATGGCCTTAGAGTGACTGGGGTGGCACAGAGGGCGATCAAACAGCTGAGGTTTTTTTGTTGTTGTTTTGTTTTTTAAGACGGAGTCTCGGCCAGGCGCAGTGGCCCACACTTGTAATCCCAGCACTTTGGGTGGCCGAGGCAGGTGGATCACCTGAGGTCAGGAGTTCTAGAGCAGCCTGGCTAACATCGTGAAACCCTTTCTCTACTAAAAATAGAAAATCTGCCGGGCGTGGTGGTGCATACCTACAATCCTAGCTACTGGGGAGGCTGAGGCAGGAGAATCACTTGAAACTGGGAGATGAAGGTTACAGTGAGCTGAGATCTCGCCACCGCACTCCAGCCTGGGTAACAAGAGTGAAACTCCATCTTAAAAAAAAAAAAAAAGACAGAGTCTTGCCCTGTCACCCAGGTTGGAGTGCAGTGGCACCATCATAGCTCAAGCAATCCTCCCGCCTCAGCCTCCTGAGTAGCTGAGTCTACAGGTGCATGTCACCATACTCAGCTCATTTTTTTTTCTTTTCTTTTTTTTTTTTTTTTTTGATAGAGATGGGGTTTCACTGTTGCCCAGGCTGGTTTCAAACTCCTGGGCTCAAGCTATCCTCACTGCCTCAGCCTCCCAAAGGGCTTGTATTACAGGCGTAAGCCACCATGCCTGGCAAACAGCTGAGAATTTTTTTTTTTTTTTTTTTTTTGAGACGGAGTCTCACTCTGTTGCCCAGGCTGCACTATCTCGGCTCACTGCAGCCTCCACCTCCCAGGTTCAAGCAATTCGCCTGCCTCAGCCTCCTGAGTAGCTGAGACTACAGGTACCTGCCACCACGCCTAGCTAATTTTTGTATTTTTCATAGAGATGGGGTTTCACCATGTTAGCTGAGATTTTAAAATACATTTGTATACATTTTAAAGTTGCTTATGTTATACAAGAGTACAATCTCACTGTTTAAAAATAACTCATGCAATACAAAAGACTTTTAAAAATTCTGTTATTGTAAAATGGAACATGCATACAGACAAGCATGTAAAACATGAATACACAGTTTTCCAAAGAATTCCAAAGCAAGCACTCAGGTAACCCAGGTCAAGAAAGAGAACCTGCTGGCAGCCTGGAACCCCCATGGGCTCTGACCACTAGAACCCTCTGTCGCCCAGGCTGGAGTACAATAGCACAGTCTCAGGTCACTGCAGCCTCTGCCTCCAGGGTTCAAGCAATTCTCCTGCCTCAACCTCCCAAGTAGCTGGGATTACAGGCACCCGCCACAACACCTGGCTAATTTTTGTACTTTTAGTAAAGACGGGGTTTTGCCATGTTGGCCAGGCTGGTCTCGAACTTGTGAGCTTAGGTGACCCGCCTACCTCAGCCTCTCAAAGTGATGGGATTACAGGCATGAGCCACCGCACCTGGCCAGAACCCTCTTTCTAAAAGCGACTGCTCTCTGCACTTCCACAGTCACCATTTCCTGCCATTGTGAAAGCTGTGTTCCCTAGATGAGCAACTCTAAATAACGTGGTTCCAGTTTGCCTGGTTTTGAACTTTATATAAAAAGTATCATGAACTGTATATGCTGTTCTGCGTCTGGCTTTTTCACTTAGTATCATGTCCGAGAGGCGCATTCTGGTTTGGAGTCAATGCATTTCTGGTCCTAAAGCTCATTTTCCTTGATAAACAGACAAGCTTTATTAGTTCTAATATTTGTGCATTTTGTTTAGTGAGTATTAGAAGAAAATACAGTGAATCCAACTGGATGTTCTTAAGGGTTTAGTCAGTGAGTTGGTTGAAAGGATCACGTTCGGTAAATAATAGTACAGGTGGGCTGCGGTTATGCCTGAGCGGAGGTGCGTGACTTTGGACAGTTTGGGAGCCTCTCCCCAGAGGAGAGAATGAGCACACATGTGATGCACACCGTCGCTCCCCTTGCTGAGGAACCAGTGTTACCGCTGGGCCTCTGCCTCCCAGATCTTTGCTCTGCAATGAGCTTGGTAGGTAGATAAGAGTATAAAATATGTAGCTTGAAAGATTTTTAGGTACTAACTTCTTTTTTTTTTTGAGACGGAGTTTCACTCTTGTTGCCCAGGCTGGTGTGCAATGGCCCGATCTCAGTTTATCACAACCTCCACCTCCTAGGTTCAACCGATTCTCCTGCCTCAGCCTCTCAAGTAGCTGGGATTACAGACGCCTGCCACTACGCCTGGCTAATTTTTGTATTTTTAGTAGAGACGGGGTTTCATTATGTGGGCCAGGCTGGTTTCAAACTCCTGACCTCAGGTGATCTGCCCGCCTCAGCCTCCCAGAGTGGTGGGATTACAGGCGTGAGCCACCGCACCCAGCCTTAAGTACTAACTTCTTAAATGTGAGAGTATGCCTTTCTTCCGAATTAGTACTTCTTGGGGTTTCTGGGTTTGTTCTCTGATTAAAGTAACCAAATCCCTTGTAATATTGCACTTCAGGGTAGGGTAAGAATGGGCCAGGCAGACCCTGCCTGGAGTACAGGGAACTCAGGGGCCAGGACAATGCTGTACATGCCAGTGACTTTTTTATTTAGCAGATGGTTTGGTATCTGCCTCCTGGTTTTTTTTTTTTCTTTTTAGAGATGGGATCTCACTATGTTGCCCAGGCTGGTGTTGAATTCCTGGCCTCAAGTGACCCGCCTGCCTCAACCACCCAACGTGCTGGGATTACAGGTGTGAGCCACCGTGCCTGGCCTTTCTTTTTCTTTCTTTTTTTTCTATAATAATCTTGACCAATTCCTTAGCCCCCCTCCCTCCCTCCCTGCAGATGTTGGGAACTTGGAATCTGGGAGGAGGTGACCAGAGGGGCCAGGTAGAAGCTGCCTGGGACACATCCTTAGTGGTGAGTTGACGTGGGGTTGAGACTCAGAGGCCAGAAATGTGCAGGGCCCTGGCCATCTGTGTGTGCACGTGTGCAAGAGACACAGAGAGAAACAGAGTGAAAGACAGACAAGGACAGGGCCGTGGAGAGACAGGTACAGGGATGCAGAGGGGTGGGGGGACAGGAGTGCAGAGAGATGGAACAGGGACAAGAAACGTGGGACAGAGATGGGGTGGAGATGAAGAGAGTTGGGGACAGGCCCCCAAGACATGAGACCCGTTGGCTGGTTAACTAGCTGGTTGGCTGTTTGGATAATTGACTGGTTAACTGGTCAGTTGGTTATCTAGTTGACTGGCTAATTGGTTATCTGGTTGGTTTTGGATTTTTGAGGTTTTTTTTTGTTTGTTTGTTTCTTTGTTTGTTTTTCATGGATTCAGAGAATACTAGTGGAAGATTCACCCTGATGATGGCCCTATTTTGGTTGCTGGTGATAGACCAGTGAATGGTGGCTTGCAGGCATTTGGGTGTTTGATTGCTGGTCCCCACCCCTCAGCCCGATGAGTGCACTGTGAGTGCAGGTGCTATTGACAGGGTGTATTGTGTGCTTGCCATGTGCCCCTTAGTATGGGAGTGCCCTATGGGGATCATCTTGCCGGATCTTCTAGCAGTCTCACGAGGTGGTACTTACCACCTCTGGCACATACTGGGGTCAGAATTTGATCCCAGGCAATCTGGCTCCAAAGCATGAGCCTAATTTCTGCCTTAAGTCACCGAGAGTGGAGCATAGGCATTTATTAAGTGCCCCCGGTGTTCATGGCTCTATCCCCAATCTTTAGAGATGACAGTGGTTTTAATGGCCATAGATTTGACCTGCCTGGGTTCAAGTCCTTCTTCTGCCTTTCCCTCATTAGGTGCTCTTCAACAGGAACCTACTGCTGTGAGCCTCCCTTTTCCCTTCTGTAAAGTGGGGAGAACAGTAGGGCCTTCCTCCTCAGGATGCCGTGTGGGCTCAGTGGAGCCGGGTGTGAGGCCAGTGCTGAGTGGGGGCTGCCATTGCTGTGTGCAGCTTAGGGAGCTTCACCACAGGGCAGGATGCCCACCTGGGCTTCTGGTTCCGTAAATGCCAGTTTTTGCTGCCATTTTATTATTATTATTATTATTATTATTTTGAGAAAGAGTCTTACTCTGTCGCCCAGGCTGGAGTGCAGCGGCGTGATCTCGGCTCACTGTAACCACTGTCTCACGGGCTCAAGCAGTTCTCCTGCCTCAGCCTCCCAAGTAGCTAGGATTACAGGCATGCGTCACCACACCCGGCTAGTATTTGTATTTTTAGTAGAGACAGAGTTTCACCGTGTTGGTCAGGCTGGTCTTGAACTCCTGACCTTAGGTGATCCGCCCACTGTGGCCTCCCAAAGTGCTGGGATTACAACGGCCTGCTCTCATTTTTGACAACAGATGTTCTCAAATAGGGTGGCCCCATGAGTGGTCACGAGGGCAAACTCTGGAGTCAGCCAATCCCAGGTTCAGATCCCGGCTCCTCCTCCCCTTCTCTTTGTGGCCCTCTCTGAACTCCATTGTGAAGCGAGGTTAACAGTAGCGGGTAATTAGAAGCTTCAGTGCAGCGGTTTGTGTTATGGTGTCATGTGCTCCGCACAGGGCCTGGCTTCCGACAGCCCTGGGTCAGGGGCCAGTTAGGATGATGGATGATTACTGCCAGCAGCTGGGTTTCCCCCCAACCCCACCCCTTAACCGGGATAACAAGGCCCAGCTGTGTGTGTCCAGCAC
Source organism: Theropithecus gelada (assembly GCF_003255815.1). NCBI lineage: Eukaryota > Metazoa > Chordata > Mammalia > Primates > Cercopithecidae > Theropithecus > Theropithecus gelada. The sequence continues at coordinate 42,042,355 of NC_037687.1, read as the reverse complement.
CAGCAACCCTCCTCTCACCCCTGCCAGCCCTCCCATTGCGGGGAACCCTCCTGGCCATGGCGTTGGGGGTGGGCCCCACTGCCGCTCCCCATCCCTTCAGCCTAGAGCCATCCTCAGGTTAGGACAAGCAGAGCCAGAGCCACCCTCGGCCTGGCCCCCAACAGCAGGACGGAAAGAATGGGGCTTTAACAGATGTTCTTTTACAAGGATTCCCTGGCTGTATTTAATCAAGATTGTCAAATATTGATTTAATCTCCAGGCCCAACAGATGTGATCTTAGCAGGTTTCAGTGGCAATTAGCTGGGATTAGTTTGCAGGTCAGGCTCCATGCTGACAAGACACTGTCTTCTAAAGGAGGCTTGGCCTGGCCACAGGAGTGAGCCCTGAAGGGGAAGCATACTAAATATTTAACCATTAGTCTAGCCCGAGCAGTGGCCCACGGGAGCAGAGCCTGAGGCTGGCTCATAGCAGCCCCTGTGGGGCCCAGTGTTCCCCCCATGATGATAGTGGGGACACTCAGCAGGTTTAGGGCAGCAGCTGTTCACTGAAAAAAAAAAAAATTAATACTAAAAGAAGCAGCCCAGCCACGCCAGGGCCTGCAGCTTGATTGTGAGCCTGACTGGAGCCGGGGAGATCCCTGCAGGGTAGCCTGGAGCCCTGATGATGCCCCCAGTTAAGTACCCAGAAGGGGCTACAACAACAGAGGCCTCTCATCTGCCCTTTCAGGCCCCTCGCCTGACTGCATCACACCATCCCCACTCTACAGACGTGGCTGTAGCTCCTGGGTGGGCCTGGCATGTGCTCCCATACTCCAAGAAGCATCCCGTTCCAGTTCTGCATTTCAAAGGCTCATTAGAGTGAATGGGACTGTGCCTAGAATTGAAACAAGCTGCTTCATCCACATGTGCTTCAGGGGAGGTCACGACAGCCTCCTTCAACCCAGCCAACCCCACAGAGACTCAGAGGGGCGCCTCCCCTTGGCCCTGGCACTGGGGCTGCCAGAAAGGAGCCTTTGCTCCGGTGAGCCACCCTAGGCTGCCTGGCCCCTGAGCCCAGAGGAACGAGGGTTCCTTGCCAGGTCACATTTGGTTTGCTTGAGATTTTTTTTAAAGTATTATTATATAAGAAAAAAATGAAGGCCGGGCACAGTGGCTCACACCTGTAATCTCAGCAATTTGGGAGGTCGAGGTGGGTAGATCACCTGAGGTCAGGAGTTCGAGACCAGCCTGGCCAACATGGCAAAACCCCGTATCTAATAAAAATACAAAAATTAGTCGGGCGTGGTGGTGTGGGTGCCTGTAATCCCAGCTACTTGGGAGGCTGAGGCAGGAGAATTGCTTGAACCCAGGAGGCAGAGGTTGCAGTGAGCCAAGATCGTGCCAATGCACTCCAACCTGGGGAACAGCGAGACTCTGTCTCAAAAAAAAAGAAAAGAAAAGAAAAAGAAAAAATGATAATAGGCAATACTTGCTTTTCACTGCAGGCCAGGGATATTCTAAGCCATGGCATTTATTAACCCACATCTTTCGTAAGAGTTAAGCTGTATTACTGTCTCCATTTTACAGACGGGAAAACTGAGGCATAGAGAGACTATGTCACCTGTCCGAGGTCTAGCTAGTTAAGTGATGGAGCTGGGAATTGAACCAAGATAGACTTTTCTTCCAACCACTCTGCTACAGCCGCCACACCAGGGAAGACCTCCAGCATCTGGTGATAAGTGAGAGAGGCAGCTGTGAAGGTATTCTTTTTTTTTTTTTCCCTTTTTTTTTTGAGACAGAGTCTCATTCCATTACCCAGGCTGGAGTACAGTGGCGCAATCTCGGCTCACTGTAACCTCTGCCTCCTGGGTGCAAGCGATTCTCATGCCTCACCATCTGGAATAGCTGGGACTACAGGCACACACCACCACGCCCGGCTAATATTTTGTATTTTTAGTAGAGACAGAGTTTCACCCTGTTGGCCAGGCTGGTCTCGAACCCCTGACCTCAAGTGATCCACCTGCCTCAGCCTCCTGAAGTGCTGGGATTACAGTCGTGAGCCCCCACACCCGGCCTGCTGTGCAGGTATTCACCATTTTTTTTTTTTTTAATTTCATCTCTGAACGCAAGTGTGTAATCATATGAACATCTAACCTATAAATAAAGTTCAGTTATACCAGGCAGCAAAATTAAAATTAGACATTTCAGTTTAAGCATTTGGGGTGATTACAGCCTCTGTTTCCCTGGGGAATATGTGAACACAAGATGGGGTGCGTTGTCCTTCCCTCACTGGCTCTGGGTGGGAGCCTGTCGCCAGGCCACGTAGGACTCTGCCTTTGGAAAGATGCAGATTGTTCAGACTCCATGGGCCCTCAGGCAGAGAGCTCTAACTGTGCAGCTTGGAAGTTTCTCCTCGTTCTGACTTCTAGAAGGTAAGAGCATTACAAGGGGTGACTCTCACTCTGCTCATGTTTTCCCTTACATGCTGCCTTTTTTTTTTTTAAGATGGNATATCCACTTTCATTTCTGATTTTAGCAATTTGTCTTCTCTATTTTTTCCTTAGTCTATCTAACTAAAGGTTTGTCAGTTTTGTTAATCTTTTCAATAACCAACTTTTGGCTTTGTTGATTTTCTGTATTTTTTTCTATTCTCTATTTCACTGATCTCTGTTCTAATTTTCTTCATTTCCTTCCTTCTTGCCAACTTTAGGTTTGGTTTGTTCTTCTTTTTCTAGTTCTTTACATTGTAAAATTAGGTTGCTGATTTGATAACTGTCTTGTTTTTTAATGTAACAATTTATAGCTATAAATCTCCCTCTTAGCGCTGCTTTCAGTGTTCCATAAATTTTGGTGTGTTGTATGTTCATTTTAATTAATCTCCAGGTGTTTTATAGTTTCCTTTCTGATTTATTCCTTGTTCCATTGGTTGTTTAAGAGTGTAGTGTTTAATTTCTACAAATTTCTGTATTTTCCAGTTTTACTTGTGTTCTAGATTTATAATTTTATTCCACTGTGTTAGGAAAGATATTTTGTCTGATATCTATCTTTTGTTTTTGTTTTTTAAGATGGAGTTTCACTCTTGTTGCCCAGGCTAGAGTGCAATGGTGCGATCTCAGCTCACTGCAACCTCCACCTCCCGGGTTCAAGCAGTTCTTCCTGTCTCAGTCTCCTGAGTAGCTGGGATTACAGGTGCCCGCCACCACACCTGGCTAATTTTTTTTTTGTATTTTTAGTGGAGATGGGATTTCACCCTTGTTGGCAAGGCTGGTCTCGAACTCCCGACCTCAGGTGATCTACCCACCTTGGCCTCCCAAAATGCTGGGATTACAGGCATGATGAGTTACTGCTCTAAAAGCGCTTCACACCGTGCTTGGTATGCAGTGAGCACGCACTAAGTATAAGCTGTGCCCATTCACTTGGGGCTGCATGAGCATCTTGCATGCATTCCACATAGCTCTACTTTGCTATTTATGTATGTATGTATTTATTTATTTATTTTTGAGGCAACATCTTGCTCTGTTACCCAGGCTTGATCTCTCGAGGAGATCCTAGCTAACTGCAGAGTCCAACTCCTGGGCTTAGGCGATCCTCCCGCCTCAGCCTCTTGAGTAGCTGGTATTACAGGCATGTACCACCACACCTGGCGAATTTTTTTAAAAACTTTTTTGTAGAGATGGGATCTCACTCTGTTATACAGACTGGTCTTGAACTACCACCCTCAAGGGATCCTCTTGCCTCAGCCTCCCAAAGGGTTGAAATTGATTATAGGCCTGAGCCACTGGCCTGGCCTAGCTCTTTTTTTTTTGAGACGGAGTCTCACTCTGCCACCCAAGCTAGAGTGCAGTGGCGCGATCTCAGCTCACTGCAAGCTCCGCCTCCCGGGTTCACGCCATTCTCCTGCCTCAGCCTCCCCAGCAACTGGGACTACAGGCACCTGCCACCATGCCCAGCTAATTTTTTTGTGTTCTTAGTACAGACGGTGTTCCACCGTGTTAGCCAAAATGGTCTCGATCTGATCTGACCTCGTGATCCACCCACCTCGGCCACAAAGTGCTGGCATTACAGGCTTGAGCCACCACACCCAGCCACCTAGCTCTTTTTGTACAGGTACATTGTATTCCCTGGAATAGAGACACCGAGATTCACTTAACCCTTCTTGTGTTGTGGGCATTTGGGCTGTTCTCAGTTCTTCTGTATTACACCAGTGTAATACAGTCAAACCATCGTGTACCTTTCTTGATGTAGACTGGTGTTATTATCAGAGAGACAGATTTCTGGAAGTGGAATTGTTGGATTAAAATAAATAGAATGAGCCCAGGCATGGTGGCTCACGCCTGTAATCCCAGCACTTTGGGAGGCCAAGACGGGCGGATCACTTGAGGTCAGGAGTTCGAGACCAGCCTGGCCAACATGGTGAAACCCCTGTCTCTACTAAAAACACAGTAATTAGCTGGGTACGGTGACGCATGCCTGTGATCCCAGCTGCTCAGGAGGCTAAGGCAGGAGAATCGCTTGACTTGGGAGGCAGAGGTTGCAGTGAGCTGAGATCGCGCCACCGCACTCCAGCCTGGGCGACAGAGCAAGACTCTGTCTCAAAAAAGTAAAAATAAAAATAATAAAATAAATAGAACGCACACCTAAAATGTTGATGCATAATTCCCACTCTCTCTCTTCCCCCAGTCGGGAAAAGCTGTACTGATTTAACACCCTTAAAAGCAGAATGGGCGTGGTGGCTCACAACTGTAATCCCAGCAGTTTGGGAGGCCGAGATGAGAAGATTACTTGAGCCCAGGAGTTCAAGACCAGCCTGAGCAACATAGCGAGACCCTACCTCTACAAAAAAAAAATTAAGAAGTAGCTAGGTATGCTGGCATACACCTGTAGTCCCAGTTACTCGGGAGGCTGAGGCAGGAGGATCACTTGAACCCAGGAGGTCGAGGATGCAGTGAGCCATAATCATACCACTGCACTCCAGCCCAGGCGACAGAGAAACTTAAAATTTTGATGCACGATTCTAACTCATTCTTTCTATTCTCTCAAGGGGAGAAAACTACTAACATCCTTAAAAGCAGAACAGGTCATGCAGGAGCCCTGACCTGTGTGAGAGCCTTGCCAATTTGAATGTAACAGCTGGACGTGGCCTCCCTCTCTCCTGTGGGGACTGCCCTTGGTCCTGGGTAGGAATTTGGGCTCCCCCTGGATGCTGGAGATTTGTTTCAGAAACACCAATCCTCAGCCAGGCGCGGTGGCTCATGCCTGTAATCTCAGCACTTTGGGAGGCCGACGTGGGCAGATCACCTGAGGTCAGGAGTTCAAGACCAGCCTGGCCAACATGGCGAAACCCATCTCTACTAAAAATACAAAAATTAGCTGGGTGTGGTGGTGTGCGCCTGTAATCCCAGCTACTTGGGAGGCTGAGGCAGCAGAATCGCTTGAACCCAGGAGGTGGAGGTTGCAGTGAGCCAAGATCATGCCACTGCACTCCAGTCTGGGTGACAGAGTGAGACTCCGTCAAAAAAAAAAAAAAAAGGAAAGAAACACTAGTCCTCTGGGCTCTTTGACGTTAAAAATGGAAGCGCTGGCTTTCACAGTCATGGCCGAGACTCCACTCATTGCTCTTCCAGGCAATGGAGCAGAGTCTCTGCCATGGCACTTGCTAATGAGATTTCTGAGATTTCCATCCGCCTTATTTCCTGAGGGGGCTCTATAGCAGTCCCATGTATGCTCAAACTCCCAGTAAGGTGGGGGAAGACACACAAGGGAAAAATCAGATTCTTAGCGTGCAATCCACTGAGCTGTTGCTGACTTGCTAGAATTTTGTCCTTATGAATGGATTTTAAAGATACTCAACGTCATTCACTTATTCCCACAGCATACTCGTTCGAACGACTTCATCTTATTTGGAGCACAGGGTAAAGGGGTGGCAGGCAGACTGTTGAGGTTTGAATCCCACCTGCCCCTCGTAACCTTTGCCTTGTCTGTAAGATGGGCATGGTGGAAGTCCCTGCTTGGCGAGGCGTGGTGGTTCACACCTGTAACCCTAGCACTTTGGGAGGCCAAGGCAGGAGGACCACTTGAGGCCAGGAGTTTGAGGTTTTGTGAGACCTCATCTCTACAAAAAAAATTTTAAAGTAAAAATGTTAGCCAGGCGTGGTGGCACACAGCTGTAGTCCCAGCCACTCAAGAGGCTGAGGTGGGAGGATTGCTTGTGCCCAGGAATTTAAGGCTGCAGTGAGATATGATTGTACCACCACGCTCCAGCCTGGGTGACAAAAACCCTGTCTCAAAAAAGAGAAGAGAAATATATTTAAAAAGGAAAAGAAGCCCCTACTTGATAGAGTTGTTATAACACACCGGTTAATACACGCCAGTGTGGAACCCGAATCTGGCACATCAGGAGAGCTCATCAGTGTTGACCTTATGTTTAATACCGTCATCACCGTATTATCCCTCTCTACTGCCCCGCCCACACGTGAGAACAAATATGTTAGATCCCAGTCCACCCCAGACGTGCATCTGTTCACAGTCTAGGGAAGACAAAAGATACTCAGAGGCTTAAAAATCCAGTGGGCTAAGTCCCATAGTCAGGGGTGCGTGTACACCCCTGGGAGCTCAGCAGAGGGATGAAAGGGGGAATTCTGCCTGGCCTGTAGAGGGACAGACAGCAATGGGGGGACAATGGGAGGGAGGCGAGGACAAGGCTCTCTGAATCAGTGGACCCCTGAAATATCTGCAAAGGTCACCAGTGTCCTTCATACCTATAACTGCCACCATACATGACCCTTTCAGCAGCATCCACCCCTGTTGACAATTGGTCCTCCCCAACCACACCTGCGCTCCAGCCTCCCTGCTGGGCCTGCTGTAACTCACGTCCTGGCTCCCACCACCCACCTGCCCACTTGGATATACAGCTTCTCCGGGCTCAGAGGCAGACCCTCTTCTCTCTGCTCTCTCTGTTCTTCTGTCCTCAGCTAAGACCACACAGTAGAATCAGCTGCTGAGCTTTTAAGAGGCACTCAGTCCCGGGCCCCACCCCAACCAGCTGATTTAGAATCTCTGGGAGTCGGGTGTGGACAGATACCTATATTTTTATTTTTATTTTTTATTTTTGTAAGACGGAGTCTTGCTCTGTCTCCCAAGCTGGAGTGCAGTGGTGTGATCTCAGCTCACTGCAACCTCCACCTCCTGGTTCAAGCGATTCTCCTGCCTCAGCCTCCCAAGTAGCTGGGATTACAGGCACACGCCACTATACTTGGTTATTTTATTTTTATTTTTATTTTTTTGTATTTTTAGTAGAGATGGGGTTTTACCATGTTGGCCAGGCTGGTCTTGAACTCCTGACCTCAAGTGATCCGCCTGCCTTGGCCTCCCAAAGTGCTGGGATTACAGGCATGAGCCACCATGCCTGGCCCAGACAGCTATATTTTTATAAAGCTCCTCTGGTGTCTCTACTGTACGGCTGGCAGAGAGAACCAGTCCCCTCAGCATCCTCATCTGGCCTTGGACACTGGCTGTTCCCAGCTTCCCTGCTCATCCACGGCAGGTACCCTCTCTTCATGCAGATCCTGGTTTAGACACCACCCTTCAAGGGGTCTTCCTGACGCCCTCCCAACTAGAGTAATCTTCAGTCCTATTAATTAATTTATTTATTTATTTTTTTTTTTTTTTTTTTTTGAGACAGGATCTTGCTCTGTCGCCCAGGCTGGAGTGCAGTGGTGCAATCACAGCTCACTGCAGCCCTGACCTCTTGGGCACAAGTGATCCTCCCACCTCAGCCTCCCAAAGTGCTGTGATTACACGCAGGAGCCACTGCACCCAGCCATTTTATAACCTTTACAATGCTGGCCACCCTTGGAAATTCTATCTTATTTCTCTGGCGTTTCTCTACTGGAGGTCCATTCATGAGAGCAGGGGCATGGTCCGTCCTGCTCAGAGATTATCTTTAGCACCCACAGCAGTGGCGTGTAGTAGAAATAGATTGAGTAAATGAATGGATTTCGAGTGTTTGGTGCTTGTAGAATGAATGAATGAGTTATACATGACTGGGAAGTGGTGAATACATGAATATGTTTTTAGGGCTTTGTTGGCTGGAAGAACTTTTTTGAGGGATTTATAAGAACATGGTAGGTGTTTGTTGTGTGAGTGAATGGATGAATGGATGCATTTTAAGGACTAACTAGTTCTTCCTGGATAAATACATGACTTGTACGTGCCCAGAAACTGCTGAGTCACTGGATGCATGCCTGGAGGAGTCCTCATTCCACCTGGGTCTTGGAGAGGAACCCTCAGACTTGACGCCACACACCTGAGCCCTCCAGGGTGCTTGGGCCCCGCTGAGCCTTCATCACTGTGACTGGATCATGTTTCCGTGAAAGGGAAATGCTTGGTACACATCAGGGCAGCCCTGGATACCCAGGGGGTCCCTCCACCTCCAATCAAAGGCCTGTGAAAGGACAGTCCATCCCACCCCTACACGCTACCTCCAAGCATTGCTTTCAGCTTCTTGGGCATGCTGCTTCCCAGGGAAGGACACACTCGGGCACCAAGCAGGCCCTGCTTGCCTTGGGTCACAGACCCTGACTGAGCCAGTGCTCCCTGGTCCTGAGTGAGGTTGTCATCCATCTAGTCATTCAATAGTTATGTTATTTTATCTATCTATCTATCTATCTATCTATCTATCTATCTATCTATCTATCTACCTACTTGCATACCTACCTACCTGCCTGCCTACCTATCTATCTAGTGACAGAGTCTCACTTTATTGCCCAGGCTGGAGTACAAAGGCATGATCTCAGCTCACTGCCACCTCCGCCTCCCAGGTTTAAGCAATTCTATTGCCTCAGCCTCCAAAGTAGCTGGGACTACAGGCATGCACCACCATGCCTAGCTAATCTTGTTATATTTTTAGTGGACACAGGGCTTTACCATGTTGGCCAGGCTGATCTCGAACTCCTGACCGCAGGTGATTTGCCCACCTCAGCCTCCCAAAGTGCTGGGATTACAGACATGAGCCAACGTGCCTGATCAGATATTTATTTAGAAAAAAATCTTTTAGAGACAGGGTCTTGCTGTGCTACCAGGCTGGAGTGCGTGGTTCAACCCTGTCTCCTTCCTTTGCAATCAGCAGGGTCCCAGGTAAGGGCTGCTTTGTCTGCTGGGAGTGAAGTTGGCATGAGTACGGCCCTCAGCCAGCCTGTGATGGACAGGCAGTGTGAGCAAGAACCAAGTCTCAGTTGTGAAAGCCTCTGAGCGTCTGGGGTCATTTGTTACTGCAGCATAGCTTAGCTCATCCCGCCTGTCCCAAGAAGGAACACATTTTGTGGATGGGCAGCGATCAAGAGTTCAGGTTGAGAATGTTCAGTTGCAATGCATGTGACATGTATAGGTGGTGATGTCAAGTAGTCAGGTAGGTAGGTGAGTTTGGAACTTAGCAGGGCGGTTGGAGCTGGAGATATTTTCCGCATTGGTGACACACAGTTAAATGAGAATCGCAGAGGTCCAGACACTGCCTGTGATTGCAGGGAAGGCTGGTGCTTGAACTGAGGACTCTCTGACTTGAGGTATGAAGGGGCTGGGGTTGCGTCCCCACTGTGTCAACTCATAGCCATGTGGCCTTGGGCACATTACTTCCTCTGTCTGCTCCTCAGTTTCCTCATCTGTAAAACGGAGGTAATGATACCCACCTCATGGGGTTATCGAAAGGGTTAACGCATAGCAATTGACAGGCTTGACGTGCTCAGGAAAGGACCTGGGCCGTAGAAGGATTCTATTCATGGTAGTTGCTGTTGTAGATACTGGCTTTTGTGTATGTTTTCATTGTTGCGTTGTTTTATAACTAAAATGTCCAGTGGTGGGAAATGGAGTAGGGCTGACTTTGTGTCCACCTTGATGCAGAGACCCAAATGATGACTACAGCCCCAGATTCTAACTCTCAGTCGCCTTCACAGATAGTTCTTCTCCCATGGTTACGAGACAGCTGCAGCGACTCCATCCCTCACATCTTCTCAGACTTAGGCTTAAAGGGAAAAGCGCAGCCTTCAGCTCTAGCACTCCTGGTAAAGACATCGCGATCTCACTGGTTCTGATCAGGCCACGTGGGTTGCTCCAGAGCTAGGGAAGGAGCCCCACCTCTAGCCCATTGGGTGGCCAGTGGAGAGGGGAGGCTCCCAGAGGGAAGTCTGGACTGTTGGAAAAAGGAGTCCTGGCAGCAGGGAAAGCAAACCACAAATGTCCACATTGGAGGTCTCTTGTGTTTCCCTATGCTGTGTCCTGTGAGCTTCTGGCAGACATTGTGGCCCTCACAGAATTAGGCCTTTTAGAGCCAAGACACCAAGGCCATGGTGCTTGCCTGCCTGTCGCAGGGGCAGTCTGGGAGCGTTTACACCCACAGATATACCATTGGTTGCCTGCTTTTCTAACAGACCCTGATTAAGTCCCCACTGGCCCAGAGGCAATCAGGATGGCTACAGATTCTGGCTCTCCCAGCGTCCCTTGTAACTGGAGTGGCCGTGTATCCACATTCTAGCCAGTAGGACATTAAAGAAAGGATTGCAGCAAGGGGAATGTTCTGGGAAAGATGCTCCTTCCTGATTAGGGTCAGACTGGTACCCTTACTATCCCTGTCTTTCCCCTTTGCCCGTGATTCAGTGGGAAGTGTGGCTGTGGCCACCAGCTTGTTACTGTGACGCAGCAAAGCCGGAAGACTTGCTCAATCCTACAGCACATGAGGGAGGCGGAGGGAATGGGGGGACATGCTTCACATCACTGTCCAGCTTTCCCACCGGGCTGGAGCCACCATATCTGGCCTCCTGGTGACATGAGATGACTAAATGTTTTCACTGTGCAAGCTACCGCTGGATAGTCTTCTGTTACTTGCAGCCAAACACATCCCAACTGACTCTCTCCCACTGCCACTCACTCCTCATTTTGCTGCGGTCTCCCAGCCTGCCCTAATTTTTCCCGTATACAGTTCCCCAGCTGCCCTCCTTCACACAACAACGTGTGTCACTGAGGGTCCTCTGATGCCAGCAGCAGAAGCCACGCTTGGCAGTTTGTGGCCGAATCACAATTCATTGAGGATGTACAGAATGAACAGGAGGCCAGAGGAGCAATCTTAGAAAACAGGGAGGAGCCAAGGTAGCCCTGGAGGGAAGAAACCAGGGGTCCCCAGCAAAAGTCACTGCACAGGAGAAGCCAGGTCCACTGTCCCCACCCCTGCAAGAATACTTTCCAGCCTCGCATGTTCTTAGAAACCTTGCACAGAATCCTAGGAGAGGACCCTGGTCTGACCAAGCCCACGTCCTGCACCCACCCCAACTGTGCTTCTGTAATTGGGGGGAAAAGGGAAGCACTCCTGCCAAAGATACACAACAGAACTGTAGTAAGAGCAGTGGCTGGCTGGGCGTGGTGGCTCACGCCTGTAATCCCAGCACTTTAGGAAGCCGAGGCAGGCGGATTACGAGGTCAGGAGATAGAAACCATCCTAACAGTGGAACCCCGTCTAAAGAATACAAAAAATTAGCCGGGTGCAGTGGTGGGCACCTATAGTCCCAGCTACTTGGGAGGCTGAGGCAGGAGAATGGCGTGAACCCGGGAGGTGGAGCTTGCAGTGAGCCGAGATTATGCCACTGCACTCCAGCCTGGGCAACAGAGCAAGGCTCCATCTCAAAAAAAAAAAAAAAAGAGCAGTGGCTATGGGGCAGGTGATATTATACCCATAATATCACTATTTCCATAACCCATCCGTGGCACACCAGGATTGAGCCCAGGAGGCGGTCTGGTTCCTGCCTATGCTGTGCTTCTCTCATCACAGGGGGTCCCCATCGGGAAGGTCCAGGTGCTTTTAGGAAGGAGGAGCTCAGTGGAAGACAGCTGGAAGGAGACCAATGTGCGCCCTCTGAATCCTAGAGGCTGCGGGTGCCACTCAGCCTCTGAATGTCACAGGAAGACTCGGCTGCAGCTGCTAGGAGAAGGGATTTGTGCACAGAGACCAAGGCCTGCAAGAACATCTGTGTGTGTACACAGAAGGGAGCAGAATGGATTGAGGGTTTCTGACTGAGCTGGAAACAAATGCCATCAGCAAAGCCCAGCTGTCGGGAGGTGCTTGCATAAGCAAGTCAGGGTCGCATCTGGGCCACTGGTTTTCCCAACCAGCCTAAGTGTGGCCTCAAAGGACTAATCCTCCTTCTGCACTCTGCACTCTGAAGGCGGAGCCACAACACAGACTGGGCTGCGGAGGACAGGTAGCGCCCTCAGGTGGGCCATCATCCCAGCTTGACTTGGGATCTGGTGCCCAGCACAGCCGAGTGTGGAGCAGGGTTCAGGCTGTCAAGCAAACAGTCTTGCCATTCTGTAACTGACAGTTTAGAGTGGAGACAATAAATACCATAGATAAAATAATTTCACTTTTCTCTGGCAAACCAGCAACCCCTGCCCAAGTGTGACCCACACATACTTATTTTGTGCACCCTCATTGTGTGTGTGTATGTGGTGGTGGTGTTTGTTTTTTGAGACAGAGTCTTGCTCTGTCACCTGGGCTGGAATGCAGTGGCACAATCACAGCTCACTGCAGCCTTGGCCTCCCAAGTAGCTGGAACTACAGGCGCACGCCACCATGCCTGGCTACGTTTTAAAATTTTTTGTAGAGATGGGGTTTCACTGTATTGCCCAGCCTGGGGTCATACTCCTGGGCTCAAACAATCCTCCCGCCTCAGCCTCCCAAAGTGCTGGTATTACAGGCATGAGCCACTGTGCTCAGCTTCATTGAGGTTTTTATTGTTAATGTTCTTAGGAAGTGCATTTTACCCTTGAACAACATGGTTTCGAACTGCATGGACCTACGTATACCTGAATTTTTTTCAATAAATGTATTGGAAAATTCTTTAGAAATTTGCAACTATTTACTAGGCGCAGTGGCTCACGCCTGTAATCCTAGCACTTGGGGAGGCAAGGTGGGCAGATCACCTGAGGTTGGGAGTTCGAGGCCAGCCTGCCCAACATGGAGAAACCCAGTCTCTACTAAAGATACAAAATTAGCTGGGCGTAGTGGCGCATGCCTGTAATGCCAGCTACTCAGGAGGCTGAGGCAGGAGACTCACTTGAACCCGGGAGGCAGAGGTTGCCATGAGATGGCACCACTGTACTCCAGCCTGGGCAACAGAGCGATACTCCATCTCAGAAAAAAAAAAAAAAAGATTTGCAAATATTTGAAAATAACTTGCAGGGGCGGGTGCAGTCACGCCTGTAGTCCCAGCACTTTGGGAGGCCGAGGCAGCAGATCACTTGAGGCCAGGAGTT
>NC_037687.1:41912990-42028681 GCF_003255815.1 Theropithecus gelada | reverse complement strand
AGGTGAATCACAAGGTCAGGAGATCGAGACCATCCTGACTAACACGGTGAAACCCCGTCTCTACTAAAAATACAAAAAATTATTAGCCAGGCGTGGTGGCGGGCACCTGTAGTCCCAGCTACTCCGGAGGCTGGGGCAGGAGAATGGCGTGAACCCAGGAGGCGGAGCTTGCAGTGAGCCGAGATCACACCACTGCACTCCAGCCTGGGCGACTGAGCGAGACTCCTTCTCAAAAATAAATAAATAAACAAACAAATAAATAAGTGAGCGACCAAGCGAGACTCCTTCTCAAAAATAAATAAAATAAAATGTTAGGTATGTCATGAATACATAAAATATATGTCCATTTAGTTTATCATTTACTACCATAAAATATACACAAATGCATTCTAAAAAGTTAAAATTTATCAAAAGTTACACACAAATACATTGCCAAGCCAAGAGAAATGTAAACAAACATAAACATGCAGAATTAAATCATAACTGCATGAAATTAACTGCAGTACACACTGCACTACTGTCATAGTTTTGCGACCACCTCCTGTTGCTACTGCAGTGAGCTTAAGTACTGTGAGTATCCATTTGAAACACCATGTGACACTCATCATCTCCACATGAGCAGTTTGTCTCTCCAGCAAATTGCATATTGCAGTAAAAAATGATCCCTGGAGGTTCTCACCTAGTTTTCATCATGTTTAGTGCAATACCGTAAGCCCTGAATAACCTCAGGGGACTCGTACAAAGTGCCACTAGTGATGCTGGAAGTTGTCCCAAGAAGCACAGAAAAGTCATAACATTACGAGAAAATATGCAATTGCTTGATATGTGCCATCGATGGAGGACTGCAGCTGCAGTTGCCCGCCATTTCCAGATAAATGAATCCAGTGTGAGGACCATTGTAAAAAATGAAAAGGAAATTCATGAAGCTGTCGCTGCACCTATGCCAGCAGGCACAAAAACCTTGCACTTTTTACAAAATATATTTTTATCTCGTGTTGCAAATGCAGCTTCTATGTGGGTACAGGATTGCTATAAGAAAGGCATATCTATAGATTCTAATTTGCTTCGAGAAAAAGTGAAGTCATTACATGGCAACCTAAAGCCAAAGGAAGGAGGAGGATCTCAAGCTGGGGAGTTTAATGCCAGCAAAGGATGGTTTGATAATTTTTGAAAGAGTATGGCTTAAAAAATGTCAAGATAGCAGGAGAAGCAGCTTCTGGCCAACCAGAGGCAGCAGATGAGTTCCCAGATGCCAGTGAGAAAATCACTGAGGAGGCTGGGCACGGTGCCTCACACCTATAATCCCAGTACATTGGGAGGCTGAGGTGGGAAGATCACTTGAGCCCAGGAGTTTGAGACCAGCCTGGGCAACATACTGAGACCCCACCCCTACCAAAAATTTAAAAATTAGCTGGGCGTGGTGACATGCATCTTTAGTCCTAGCTACTCAGAAGGCTGAGGCAGGAGGATCACTTTGAGCCCTGGAGTTTGAGGCTGTAGTGAGCTCTGATTGTACCACTGCACTTCAGCCTTGACAACAGAGAAAGACCCTGTCTGTAAAATAATAATAATAATAATGAGTAAGAAAAAGAAGTAAGCCTGTTCATAAGTGCTAAGGAGAAAAATGGAGCAGGGGAAGGGGCTGGGAGTGGTGGGGACAGACATACAGAGGCAAGCACTATTAGCAGTTTCTTGAAAATCCTTCCCATTATGTCTGTATAATAGTTTGTTATTGTCTCTGTTGCTCTGTTGTTTTTCCTTTTCTTTTTCTTTTCATTTTTTGAGATGGAGTCTCACTGTCACCTAGGCTGGAGTGCAGTGGCATGATCTCAGCTCACTGTAACCTCCACCTCCCGGGTTCAAGTGATTCTCCTGCCTCAGCCTCCCGAGTAGCTGGGACTACAGATGTGTGCCACCATGCCCGGTTAATTTTTGTATTTTTAGTAGAGATGAAGTTTCACCATGTAGCCAGGCTAATCTCGAACTCCTGACCTCAGGCAATCCACCTGCCTCGGCCTCCCAAAGTGCTGGGGTTAGAGGCGTGAGCCACCATGCCCGGCCAATGTTTTTGCTTTTCAAATTGGAAGATGTTGCATGCAATTCTAGGTTTCTGATTTCTCTTGGAAAATCAGATGATCTGACATCCACACTCCCACAAGCCTTGGTTGGCAGAAGACACCCTGCCGTCCAGGTCAGTGCAGGCTCCTCTTGGCCTCTCTCCTGTCTCCGTTAGGCAACTCGACCCTGTGGGCTTTCCAGCTTCCTCACTCTTCTTTAGCCCATCCCCGTGCTGCCTCCCAGCAACGTCTTCAGGATTGTTTGTGTTCTCATGGGGCACCAGGAAGAGGGGCTCCCCACTCCCCACCTGCCCTCTTCTGGTGCTCGCTTTTTCAGAGGCTGTAGGCTCTCCTTGCTATTTTGCTCCTTGAATCTGCTTTGAGCTTCCCTCATGGTCTCTGCCGGTTCGCTCCATACCTCTGGGCATAAATTAGGAAAAACCCCCCTACACGTGCACATATGCGTGCACATACAGACACACACACACAGACACGCACGCACACAGAGACACACAGATGCACACACACACATGCACACACACACAGACGTGCACACACAGACATACAGACACACAGACGCACACACAGACATAGACACATACACACACAGACACGCATGCACACAGAGACACAGAGGCACACACAGACACAGAGGCACACACAGACACACACAGAGACAGACGCACAGATGCACACACACAGACACGCACACACAAAGACACACAGACACAGATGCACACATAGACACATACAGACACACACACACACAGACATGCGCACACACAGACACACATGCACACACAGACATACAGACACACAGATGCACACACAGACATAGACACATACACACACAGACACGCACGCACACAGAGACACAGGCACACACAGACACACACAGACACACAGAGACAGATGCACACACACACGCACACACAGACACACAGAGACACACAGACACAGATGCACACATAGACACATACAGAGACAGACACACACACACAGACACATACACACACACAGACATGCGCAGACACACACAGAGACACACACACACACACACACACAGAAGAGGCCTGCTACTTTCTCACACAGGAAGCACCAATAGCTGTTGACCAAGAACGGCTGCATCCAGCTCTAGATTCCCAAGGAAAGAAAACTTAGAGGTCACCTTGAGCCAAGTGCCCAGCCCAAAGCAGCACTGTACTGCTCCGAGCAAAATCAGTTCCATTGGCAGGAGGGAGTGGGCACGATTGCTGGGCAGTCAACAGGTTCCATCACAGACGGCGACCCACTTTCCCCTTCCTCTCCAGCAGGATTTTCATCTTCTAGAAGTTCAAGGTGGAGACAAAGGGAAGTGACCCCGCAGGTGGTTTTATGTGCTGGACAGAGGCACAGACTCCCTTCCCCAGGGGCCTGCAAATCAGGAGGTACTTACACCTCCAATTAGGCAGAAGCCATCTGTTCACTCGTACATACATGAAATACTGAACAAACGTCCTGGACACTGTTCTAGGCACTGGGGATGCATCAGTGAACAACACAGACATCCCTGCCGTTCTGGAGCCAACATTTGAGTGGTGGACCCAGCCAGTAGACAGAATGAACAACCGCTAAAAAAAATTGGAAGAAGGCTGGGCGCAGTGGCTCAAGCCTGTAATCCCAGCACTTTCGGAGGCTGAGACGGGTGGATCACGAGGTCGGGAGATCGAGACCATCCTGGCTAACACAGTGAAACCCTGTCTCTACTAAAAAATACAAAAAACTAGCCGGGCGAGGTGGCGGGCGCCTGTAGTCCCAGCTACTCGGGAGGCTGAGGCAGGAGAATGGCGTGAACCCGGGAGGCGGAGCTTGCAGTGAGCTGAGATCCGGCCACTGCACTCCAGCCTGGGTGACAGAGCGAGACAACAACAACAAAAAAAAAAATGGAAGAAAGTAGAGCGGATAATTAAGAAAGGCTTCCAGAAGATGGGGCTTCTCTGTCTCTATAGGGTGATTTGGGAAGGTTTTTGTTTTTGTTTTTTGGGAGTTTTTTTGTTTTGTTTTGTTTTGTTTTGTTTGAGAGAAGGTCTCACTTTGCTGCCCAGGCTGGAGCGCAGTGGTGTGATCATGGCTCACGCAATCTCAACCTCCCGGGTTCAAGCAATCCTCTTACCTCAGCCCCCTGAGCAGCTAGGACTACAGGTACCTGCCACCACACCTGGCTAATTTTTGTATTTTTAGTAGAGACAGGGTTTTGCCATGTTGGCCAGGCTGGTCTTGAGCTGCTGGGCTCAAGTGATCCACCCACCTTGGCCTCCCAAAGTGCTGGGATTACAGGCGTGAGCCACCGCGCCCAGCTGGAAGTCTCCATGGAAAAACTGACATGGGAAGGAACCAGCCCCAGGAAGGAACCAGCCTCTGGAAGGACTGAGGAAGCATATCAGATATCCTGGATAAGGTTTAGTGCATCAGAACAGAAAAGAAGGCCAGTATGATCAGAGTTTAGTCAGGGATGGGGAGAGACATCAGAGCCAGATCCTGTGGGGTTTATGGAGCAGGGGAAGGAGTTTGGATAGTGTTTTAATGCAGTAAGCAGTCACTGGGGAGATCTCAGTGAAAAAGTGATGGGCTCTGATTTACCCAGCCATAGTCTGCAGTAACCACATGGATTTCTAGAGACATTCCTTCTGCGGCTTTCCTCCTCAAACTCCACTGGTGCTCATGTTGACTCATCTGTCATTTTCACTTCCTTTCTGACAGAGTAGCTGAGCTGAGCGAACAACAGAGCAGATGGACAATAGTCTGGCCTCTGCATGAAGCCACCAGTTCACGGGAAATACAGGGGGCAGAGGAACATGTTAAGTGGCACCACAGGGATCCTGAAAGTGGGGAAATCCACAGGACGGGTGACCCTTTTCCTTCAAGTAAAGAGCATCAAAATAAAGGAAGGTGGCCCTTGTAGAGTAAAGGAGACTTAAGAAAATACCTGCATAAGCAGAAGATAATTTCGAACAAACCAGCTCACAAAAGAAACCTGCGAGACAATGACGGGAAATGTAATGCAGGCAGGGTACTGCATGACATTAAAGAATTCTTGTTAATTTAGATGAGTATGATAATGTTATTGTAGTAATTTTTTTTAAACCTTACCTACTAGAGATATAAGCTAAAGTATTTATGGGTGAAATGACCTGATGTCTGGCCGGGTATGGTGGCTCATACCTGTAATACTAGCACTTTGGGAGGCTGAGGTGGGCAGGGATTGCCTGAAGTCAGGAATTCGAGACCAGTCTGGCCAATATGACGAAACCCTGTCTCTACTAAAAATACAAAAACTTAGCCGGGCAAGGGAGTGCATGCTGGAATTCCAGCTACTTGGGAGGCTGAGGCAGGAGAATCATTCGAACCCTCAAGGTGGAGGTTGCAGTGAGCCAAGCATGTGCCACTGCACTCGAGCCTGGGGTGACAGAATGAGACTCTGTCTCAAAAAAAAAAAAAAAAGACCTGATGTCTGGGGTTTACTCTAAAGAAGGTCATAAGGCGGGGTGAATAGATGAAATGGGAATAAGAACTAGTTAGTGGTTGTTGGAGCTGATGGGTGACTCAGTCTCCTCTCTGCCTTTGAGTTTGTTTGCAAATTTCCATAATAAGTTTTTTTTAATGAGTGAGGCTGTCAAGAAAAGTCACATGTCCCACTTTCTGGGAGCAGTAACACAGCTATCGCAGCTCACATTTTCCTTTTCTCCCATTTCAGCATGGCGGGGACAACTTCCTCGCCACCTCCGGCTGGCCAGCGCCCGCAACTGCTGCCTGCTCAGTGGTGCTGAGCCACTCGGTCTGGAGCCCCCAGGACAGCACCTGCCTCCTGAGGTTGTCCTGGCTCAGCTGTGCACAGCGATGGTGGAGAACTGGACTCCACAGGCTCACAACCTTCCTGTCAGGTTTCAGGGCCCAGCATCCTTCATCCTGGGCCTGGCGGCCCTGAACAATGGCTGAGGGGTGGGGAACCCTATAGAGTGACACCACATCGTACCGGGCCAGCAGCACTCCAGTGCCCGTGGACTATGACCACCTATCGGGCCATCCCCAGCGATGGTGTGGACCTGGCAGCCAGCTGTGGGGCCAGGGTGGGCGATGTCCTCCCTGGGCCACACACAGGGGACTATGCTCCCTTGGGATTCTGGGCCCAGAATGGCAGCATGTCCCAGCCTCTTGGTGACAGCCCGGTCACCGCCACCGCCACCACCCGCCCCAGCCCCACCACCCCCGCAATGCCCAAGATGGGTGTACGCGCAAGGGTGGCCGACTGGCCGCCCAAGCGGGAGGCCCTGAGAGAGCAGAGCAACCCAAGCCCCTCACAGGACACAGATGGCACAAAGGCCACCAAGATGGCCCATTCCATGAGGAGCATACAGAACGGACAGCCCCCCACCAGCACCCCAGCTTCCTCAGGATCCAAAGCCTTCCACCGACTCTCCAGGAGAAGGTCCAAAGACGTGGAGTTCCAGGACGGGTGGCCCCGGTCCCCCGGCAAGGCCTTCCTCCCCCTTCGGCACCGCAGCAGCAGCGAGATAACGCTCAGCGAGTGTGACGCAGAGGACGCGGGGGAGCCGCGCGGGGTCCGGCACACGGGGGCGCTGCCCCTCTTCCGCGAGTATGGGAGCACCTCGTCTATCGATGTGCAGGGCATGCCGGAGCAGAGCTTCTTCGACATCCTCAACGAGTTCCGCAGCGAGCAGCCGGACGCCCGGGGCTGCCAGGCCCTCACCGAGCTCCTCCGGGCAGATCCTGGCCCGCACCTCATGGGGGGCGGAGGCGGAGCCAAGGAGGACTGCCACAACGGGCAGCCCGCCAAGGACAGCCTCCTGCCGCTGCAGCCCGCGAAGGAGAAGGAGAAGACCCGGAAGAAACCTGCGCGGGGCCTCAGCGGCGGGGACTCAGTGGACTCGTCCATCTTTCGGAAGCTAAGGAGCAGCAAACCCGAGGGGGAGGCTGGGCGGTCCCCGGGGGAGGCCGACGAGGGCCGCAGCCCCCCGGAAGCCAGCAGGCCGTGGGTGTGTCAGAAGAGCTTCGCCCACTTCGACGTGCAGAGCATGCTGTTCGATCTCAACGAGGCGGCCGCCAACAGGGTGTCGGTGTCGCAGAGGCGGAACACCACCACGGGCGCCTCGGCCGCCTCCGCCGCCTCGGCCATGGCCTCCCTCACGGCCTCGCGGGCCCACAGCCTCGGAGGCCTGGACCCGGCCTTCACCAGCACAGAGGACCTAAACTGCAAGGAGAACTTGGAGCAGGACCTCGGCGATGACAACAGCAATGACCTGCTGCTCAGCTGCCCACACTTCCGCAACGAGATTGGGGGCGAGTGTGAGCGCAACGTGAGCTTCTCCCGGGCTTCCGTGGGCTCCCCGAGCAGCGGTGAGGGCCACCTGGCAGAGCCCTCCCTGAGCGCCTACCGCACCAACGCCAGCATCTCGGTGCTGGAAGTGCCCAAGGAGCAGCAGAGGACGCAGAGTCGGCCCCGGCAGTACAGCATCGAGCATGTGGACCTGGGCGCCCGCTACTACCAGGATTACTTCGTGGGCAAAGGTGACGGATGGCGGGTGGGTGGGAGGGTTGGGTGGGCCGCGGCTTGTCTCCGAGACCCCTACTTGTTCATTTACTCTGTGCCAGGTACTGCTCTGGCACTGAGGATGTGGCAGGAACAGAGACCTCCCTTCTGGAGGGCTGTGAGGATCCGGTGAGCAGAGCCACCCGGGCCTCAGCCCTGTGTCTGACACAGCAGCACTCCATAAACCTGGAGCTACAGGACACAACAGCTCTGCATTTACTCAGCACGTATGGGCTTGGACAGCTCAGTGCCAGGCACTCTCTAGAGCCTGGGGGTATAGTATCAACCAGCTTGAAACAAATATTCTGTCTTCCCAGCACTTTTAATGTTTTCATGGGTAAGACAAACAATAGAACAGGATAAATATGAAAAATACACAGGGGATTATAGGGTGCTAAATGCAGTGGAAAAGAGTAAAGTGGGGAAGAAGGAAATGGAGTGTTGGGGGGTGGGGGCAGATCCCAGTAGGGGATGGTCAGAGAGGGCCTGGGAGGCAGGTGCGGTTTGAGTACGGAGCTGAAAGCACCATGTGCAAATTGCAGACCCTGTTCCCAGAACAGAGCAGCGAATACGTAAGTCTTGGAACTGCCAGGTGCGGTGGCTCAGGCCTGTAATCCCAACACTTTGGGAGGCCGAGGAGGGCGGATCACTTGAGGTCAGGAGTTCAAGACCAGCCTGGCCAACATGGCGAAACCCTGCCTCCTCTAAAAATACAAAAATTAGCCAGGTGTGGTAGCACATGCCTGTAGTCCTAGCTACTCGGGAGGCTGAGACAGGAGAATCTCTTGAACCCGAGAGGCGGGGGTTGCAGTGAACCAAGATCGTGCCACTGCACTCCAGCCTCCAACTTGAGTGACAGAGCGAAACTCCATCTCAAAAAAAAAAAAAGTCCTGGAATGTTGGAGGAACAGACAGGAGGTCAATGTTGCTGGGGCAGAGTGATGGGGGAGAGTGGATGGAGCTGACGCAGAGGGGTGACAGGGGCAGGTCATGTGGGACTCTAGCAAGGACTCTCATTTGTACCCTGCATGAGATGGAGCCACAGGACGGCTTTGAGCAGGGCAGGGCCCTCCTCCGACTCCTGTGTTCACGACCTGCCCCCAGCTGCATGTGGGGAGCTGCATGTGAGGGATGGGGAGAGGACAGGGGAACAGGCAGGAGGCTGCTGCAGTCATCCAGGCAGGAGATGATGGACATGTCTAAGATGGGAGCCCAGAAGTGGGGAAGAATCTTGCAAACCACTACTGGATCCATTTAGGAGTGCGGTGACGCCATCTCTGCTCACTGCAACCTCCACCTCCCAGGTTCAAGCGATTCATGGGCCTCAGCCTCCCAAGGAGCTGGGACTACAGGTGTGCACCACCACACCCAGCTAATTTTTTTTTCGTATTTTTAGTAGAGATGGGGTTTCACCATGTTGGCCAGGATGGTCTTGATCTCCTGACCTTGTGATCTGCCCGCCTCACCCTCCCAAAGTGCTGGGATTACAGGTGTGAGCCACCGCGCCCGGCCTCTGGATCCACTTTGAAGGCGAAGCTGTTGATGTTTGGAGGGTGTTAACATCAGGGAGAGATGGGTTTCATACATGATTAGTGCTGGTGAGGCATTCCCAGGAGACAGCATAGCGTATTGCAGAGACCATAAACCCAGGAAGCTTCAGGGGACAGCAGAACACTGCAAGAGTACGGCATGCTAGGCAAAGACTAGGCCATTCCTGCCTGGTGCCAGCTGACTGTTGTCATGCAAGACATGCAGACAAATCTAGTGTTACCAGCCTTTCCAGTTTTTCAAGATTCTCCTGAAACTCAGATTTTTTAAAATATAGACTTTACTGATTTTTAGATGGTGGCAGCTATAACGATTCAGAATTATTAGCTGGTATGATGGCTCATGCCTGTAATACCAGCACTTTGGGAGGCTGAGGCAGGCGGATCACTTGAGGTCAGAAGTTCAAGACCAGCTTGGCCAACATGGTGAAACCACGTCTCTACTAAAAATACAAAAAAATTAGCCAGGCGTGGTGACATGTGGCTGTAATCCCAGCTACTTGAGAGGCTGAGGCAGGAGAATCACTTGAACCCAGGAGGCAGATGTTGCAGTGGGCCGAGATCATGCCACTGCACTCCAGTCTGGGTGACAGAGTGAGACTCTGTCTCCAAAAAAAAAAAAAAAAAAATCAGAATTGCTTGTAACTGCTAGTAACAGGCTTAAACAACATAGAAGTGACTCTCATGTGAAGAAATCCAGAGTTCAGCAGCCCAAGGCTGGTTTGGTCAGTCTTCAGCATCAGTGGAACATCAGCCTTAGTGCATGGCATGATCCCCCGCCGCCCCGCACCAAGATAGCTGCTGCAGTTACAGGCATCACATCTGTGTTTCCAGGCAGAGAAAAAGAGGAAAGGGTAAGGACAAAAAGGCAGACCTCTTGTCAAGTCAACCCCCTTATGCCGTTATGCCTAGTGTTTCATTATTGGAACACTAAGCATGTGGGAGTTATAGCCTACTGCTCAAGGTCATTGCCAGGGTCTGAATTTTTACTCCTGGAAAAATCCACAAAATTGCAGTCTCCAGCATAAATGGGTTAAAGAGCTTTCTCAGAAGCCCCATCCAACCACTTCCACTTAGTGACCACACCTGTGTGCAAGGAGGCTGGGAAATGTAGATTTTTAGCTAGACAATTTCTCTTTTCCAAGAATAGAGGGTTTTTCTTAAAAAAAAAAAAAAGAGCTAGGAGCTAGTACTCCACAGCAACTGGATTTTTGTTGTTGTTGTTGCTTTTTCTTTCTTTTTTTTGAGGCAGAGTCTCGCTCTGTCACCCAGGCTGGAGTGCAGTGGCACGATCTCAGCTCACTGCAGCCTCTGCCTCCCAGGTTCATGCGATTCTCCTGCCTCAGCCTCCCAAGTAACTGGGATTACAGATGCTCGCCATCACACCCAGCTAATTTTTGTAGTTTTAGTAGAGACAGGGGTTCTTCATGTTGGCCAGGCTGCTCTCGAACTCCTGACCTCAGATGATCCACCCACCTTGGTCTCCCAAAGTGTTGGGATTATAGGCGTGAGCCACCACACCTGGCTCACAGCAACTAGTTTTTTAAAAATATTTAAAGTAATGTCCTTGTCAAACATAACAAATGTCAATTAAGTTGTCCCATGGGACACTGGAGCTCCAACTTGGAGTCTCTGGAGTTCCAATTTGGAGTCAGAAAGCCCTCAGTTTGGGGTATCTGTTCCATAGCTGATCCATGTGATACGTTTTACCCTTCAGACTGCATGACAAATGAAGATAATTATATCAATATCACATGCACAAACAAAATGACACAGAGATTGAAAAGAAAGGGATCAAAAAGAAGTTCCAAGCCAGACACGGTGGCTCACGATTGTAATCCCAGCACTTTGGGAGGCCGAGGCGGGCGGATCACAAGATCAGGAGATCGAGACCATCCTGGCTAACACAGTGAAACCCCGTCTCTACTAAAAATACAAAAACTTAGCCGGGCTTGGTGGCAGGCGCCTGTAGTCCCAGCTACTCGGGAGGCTGAGGCAGGAGAATGGCGTGAACCCAGGAGGCGGAGCTTGTAGTGAGCCGAGATTGTGCCACTACACTCCAGCCTGGGCGACAGAGCAAGACTCCGTCTCAAAAAAAAAAAAAAAGAAGTTCCAGACAGTTGCTTACAAGGAAATAGCCAATGAGGCAATATCAGTATCACATGAAATAGATTTAAATAAAGGCTGAAAGCACTTTTTAGAGGAATTAAGAAGGCCGTTTCATGTTTCTTAAAATTCGCCAAGAAATTCTGGTAGTTGTGAACCTTTGTATACCTGGCAACTTGGTTTAGGGGTATATAGATTTTAAAAATGGATCAGGCTGGCTGAGCGCATTCGCTCACGCCTGTAATCCCAACACTTTGGGAGGCCCGAGGTGGGCAGATTACATGAGGTCAGGAGTTCAAGACCAGCCTGGCCAGCATGGTGAGACCCTGTCTCCACTAAAAAATACAAAAATTAGCTGGGTGTGGTGGCAGGTGCCTGTTATCCCAGCAACTTGAGAGGCTGAGGCAGGAGAATCTCTTGAAGCTAGGAGGCAGAGGTTTCAGTGAGCCGAGATCGCACCACTGCAATCCAGCCTGGGCGACAGAGTGAGACTCTGTCCCCCCAACCAAAACAAAAAAAAAAACAAACAAACAAAAACGCTACGGGGAGAAGTGGAAAAATTCACAACCATAGCGGGAGAAGTGCACAGATTATCTCTCTGAAATTGACAGAATCTAGTAACTGAAAAATAAGGATTTAGAGGATTTGAATAACCTAATGAAAACTTGATTTTACACTGTATATATATTAACTTTGTACCTAATCAACAAAGAACACATTCTTTTCAACCTACACATACAAATACTTACATGAAAGGAATGTGGATCAAATAAAGATCAAGTAAGATTATACATTAAAATACTTAGTTCTTTGTTAGGCAGGTAGGAAGTACTCATCATTCAGCTTTAAAAAAAAAAAAAGAGTCATTTTATTTTTAAAAATTTCTTTGTAGCACTGAAAGCTGTTCAAGAAAAAAATGTCCTGGCCAAGCACAAGGGCTCCCTGAACGCCTGTAATTCCAGCACTTTTGGAGGCTGAGGCAGGATGATCATTTGCCCCCAGGAGTTAAGAGACCAGCCTGGGCAACATAGTGAGACCTCAAAAAAAGGTTAAAAATTTAGCCAGGTGTGGTGGCACATGTCTGTAGTCCCAACTGCTGTGGAGGCTGAGCTGTGGAGGCTGAGCTGGGAGGATCGCTTCAGCCCTGGAGGCAGAGGTTGCAGTGAGCCATGATTGCACCACTGCACTCCAGCCTGAGTGACAGAGCAAGACCCTGTCTCAAAAAAGAAAAACTGTTCAATGATATTTGTTAAAGCACAGTGAAGAATTTATTCAGAGCCATCAGAGTAGGCGTAGGGACCACTGCGGCGGGGTCTGGCAGTAGGGAAGAGAGATTGGGCTTAGCTCTGAATACAGCGTGGTCAAGTGGGGATTTATAGCCAAGAGTCAGGGTGGGGGTCAGTGGATAGAAGAAATTACTAAGAAGAAATGTCAGAGGTAAGGAAGATTCTGGCTAAACCAACCTAATCTCGCTGATGACACACCAGGATGATCCGACATCACCTTTGGATGGTGGAGGATGAAGAGCTTGATCAGATGTTGAGGATGTCCAGATGTTAGGATAAGGTTGGGGGGCAGGGTTCTTGCTAAACTGACTTAGCAGGGTTCTTTGTTAAAACTGGATTTTACAAGGAGGTGCCCAGATGGGCCTAGGAGAATATTCCAAAGCCTGACTAAAGTTTGGCCAAGCAAAGAGTCTTTGTCAAAACTAGTAAATAAATTAATCATTGGTCAGTGTTTATTGAGTGTCTACTATATGCTAGGATTTGCAAGGAGCTAGATATGCACTGATGGAAAAGCAACAACCCCTGTAGCTGCTTCAGGAATAAGCTGGTATCTGCGATCTGTAGATCTGTAGAGTACAATGTTTATTCCATTCTCTGATCAGCTGGAGATTGTTGAACCCCCTGCAGATGCTATCCTGATTGGGGCCGTTAATTAACACACAATATTTTGCCTTTAGATTAGCCTTTGATTTGCCAAGAGCATCTCATGAGAACAAGAACCATCAGTTAAAAACATTCAGCGTACCAGTACAATTTCCGGTGGTGGGTGATGCTAACTTCGTGGACTTGGGTCAAGACAGACCGCTGGTGGATACCCACACAAGCATGAGATACTTGGGTTATACATCGGGAAGAACTGTTTGCCTGGAAGGGTTATAAGATAGCAGCATGTTTTAGAAAAAAAGAGGAGGCAGCTGTCGGGTAGAGGAGGGAGCAGGAGGCGTGCCCCATGGCTGGCTAAAGTCTCTGTTACCCTAAGGGAAAAAAGAGCAGTGTTGAAGTTACCTAGGTAAAGAAATATGGTGAGATAAAGGCGATGCCTGGGGACCCCTATCGTGGTCCCTGACAGGCGCCAACGACTGGGGCTGGTCATTGCCAACACTCATCATGTGCGTGCTATGTGCCTGGCACAGTGCTCAAGGCTGGGTCCACCTTTAACTTTATTTTATGGCTGAAAATGCTGTCTACCAACTTGGCTGGGGCCAGACATCTCTTAAGGGGCAGAGCCCAGATGTCAGGAGGCTCTCTAGACTAGAATCTTACTTAACAACTTCACAAGGGCTAATCAGCAGTTAAACCAAGTGAACAATTTGCAAGCACGGGATGAATCACAGTGGTGCTGGGTTGATGACATGCCATTCACCGTAGTAAGCGTTTCATATCTGTAGCTTCATTTTGCCTTCACATCAGCTCTCTGAATTGTGGGTGGCATCAAGGCCCCGTTTTCTCAGACAAGAGCACTGAGGCTCAGAAAAGTTCTGTGGCTTGGCAGAGGTGGTACAGTAAGGTGGGCTTTTGCCTCTTACAGTTTCTCCACTAGGGGTGTGTGTGACCAAGGCATGAGGTTTGCGTGACCAGCATCCCACAGATTGCACAGGACCCTGCCTGATCACCCTATCTGCAGGCCTGCTGGGCATCAGAGCCCCTCCTTCCCAGACAGCTGAGCCTGAACTCGCCTGCTCTTCTTTCTTAGAACATGCCAATTACTTTGGCGTGGATGAGAAACTGGGGCCAGTGGCTGTGAGCATTAAGCGGGAGAAGCTGGAAGACCACAAGGAGCATGGACCTCAGTACCAGTACAGGATCATCTTCCGGACCCGCGAGGTAGGTCCCATCACTCTCGTTCTTATTAAAGAAATCATAGCCACTCGCATCTCGAGCTAGGTTCTAGGGGCAAACACTTCCCTGGCTTCATCTCATGGAATCTTTCCAACCACCCCAGGAGAGCAATCCTGTCAGTCTCTCCATCTCGTAGAGGAGGAAACTAAGACTCAGAATTTCAATGACTTCCGGCTGGGCACAGTGGCTCACACCTGTAATCCCAGCACTTTGGGAAGTGAGTGGGTGGCTCAGATGAGGTCAGGAGTTCAAGACCAGCCTGACCAACATGGCGAAACTCCATCTCTACCAAAAATACAAATTAGCCAGGTGTGGTGGCACGCGCCTATAATTCCAGCTATTGGGGACGCTGAGCCAGGTGAATTGCTTGAAACTGGGAGGCAGAGGCTGCACTGAGCTGAAATTATGCCACTGTACTCCAGCCTGGGCGACAGAGTGAGACTCTGTCTCAAAAAAAAAAAAAAAAAAAAAGAGAGAAAGATAAATGATTTCTATAGGATCAATGAATCAGTGGCCAGACCAAGATTTCAGTCCAGGGTGTCTGACTTCAGAGCCCAACATTACAAAACCTGTTTGCGAGAGATTAACTCTAATAAGCGTAAGAAATAAAAGGGAAGGTAAGGGATCATTTTAGGATCATGAGGTGTCCTACATAATGGAAAGAATTAAGGCAACAAGCCTCAGGCAGGACAGGAATTGGGGACTGTCAACCACAGGCGCTGCTGTTGGGCCAATCAGCTCAAGGTACTCCCAATGTGTCACTTTCCATTCTGAGTGGAGAAGCCCATGATCCTGGCTGGAGGCCTTCCCCTGGATTAAATGTCAGCTGTAGCTAGTGGGGAAGTCCTGCTGGGGCACCCATGCTCTATTAGAACTCTAAATTGTAAGTGACAGAAGTCTACTTCTAACTTTCTTAAGTCAGAAATAGCATTCATGGTTCGTGTAACTGCAAATCCAGAGGTAGGGCAACCTTCGGGCATAGCTGGACTTAGAGACTCAAATGCAGTCACCAGAACTCTGCTTCTTTAGGTCTCTGCTTGACTTTGCTGTTTGCATCATGAATGTCATTTTCTTCTGCCACTAACAAGCTCTCACCGTGTCATGGGAACATGGAGATGGGCTGCTCAAACCTACATCTTTACGCCTTCTCATCCCAAAGGCTCAGACTGGCCAGACACAGTAGTAGTTCACGCCTGTAATCCCAGCACTTTGGGAGGCCGAGGCAGGCGGATCACCTGAGGTCAGGAGTTTGAGACCAGCCTGCCCAACATGGTGAAACCCCGTCTCTACTAAAAATACAAAAATTAGCTGGGTGTGGTGGCAGGCGCCTGTCATCCCAGCTACTCAGGAGACTGAGGCAGGAGAATTGCTTGAACCCAGGAGGCGGAGATTGCAGTGAGCTGAGATTGCACCATTGTACTCCAGCCTAGGCAACAAACAAAACTCCATCTCAAAAAAAAAAAAAGCCGGGCGCGGTGGCTCAAGCCTGTAATCCCAGCACTTTGGGAGGCCGAGGCGGGTGGATCACGAGGTCAGGAGATCGAGACCATCCTGGCTAACATGGTGAAACCCCGTCTCTACTAAAAATACAAAAAACTAGCCGGGCGTGGTGGCGGGCGCCTATAGTCCCAGCTACTCGGAGGCTGAGGCAGGAGAATGGCGTGAACCTGAGAGGCGGAGCTTGCAGTGAGCCGAGATTGCGCCACTGCACTCCAGCCTGGGTGACACAGCGCGAGACTCTTGTCTCAAAAAAAAAAAAAAAAAAAAAAAGACTTAGACAGATTTATCTGGGAAGAACTCTGGCTCTGCTTAGATCACAAATGCAATCCCTGGGCCAGTCACTGTGATCGGGGTAGTAGAGGAAACTGGCCAGGTCTAGCACATGTTACCCCCCACCCTGGGTCCAGGGGCAGGTCCAGGCACTGTGATTGACAGTTCCACCAGAGCTTCCTGGAGAAGGAGGCAGGGCAGATCCTCAGCAAAAAGAGGGGACCCAGGCAAGCAGAAATGACAGAGAGGTCCAGAAGACCCAAATAAGGAAGACCTTTCAGAAAAGGGGCAGTCACCAGCTAGGCAGGCCCTCCAAAATGGGTCTCCCTCAGCGTGCATTGCCCTAGCCCTTTGGGCCTGGCCTTTGCCCAGACATGGAAGCCTAGCAGGCTGAGGCTGCCAAGGACTTTTGTGGGGCCAGCCAAGTCCTGGACCTCATCCAGGCTGGCAGATGCAGCTCGGAGTGCCCTCGCCCCATCCCCTTACCAAGACCTTCCCACTGTGTTGGGGGAATGGGATGGCACGGAGGCTTTGCAGCAGCCAGGAAGAGGCAGCCACAAAACCATGTGTGCCAAACCACAGGTGGTCACCAGCCTCTGTCTCCCCAGCCCCTCCTCCCTCTACCCACCTTTCTGGCCAGATGAGCACCAGAGCAGAATGAGAGGTGACAGCTCACACTGCATCCGACTGTTTTAGGACATACGGGCAACTGCTGGGTGAAATGACGCCTACAGTCATATACTTATAAATAGGCTGGGTACAGTGGCTCACACCTGTAATCCCTGCACTTTGGGAGGCCAAGGCAGGTGGGTCGTTTGAGCCCTGGAGTTCAAGACCAGCCTGGCCAATATGGTAAAACCCTGTCTCTACTAAAAACACAAAAAATTAGCTGGGTATGTTAGCGCACACTTGTAGTCTCAGCTGCTTGGGAGGCTGAGGCATGAGAATCTCTTGAACCCAGGAGGTAAAGGTTGCAGTGAGCCGAGATCGCACCACTGCACTCCAGCCTGGGTGACAGAGCGAGACTCCGTCTCGCCTTATAAATATATATATATATATATATATATATATAAATATTTATTACAAAGGTTATTATTACTGCAAATCTCCTTTATACCGTGTGTCAGGCAATATTCTATACCTTTTATATCTATTAACTTACTTAAATCTCATCACGATTCTAGGATGAAGACACTCTTGTCCTCGTTTATAGATGACAGAACAGGCACAGAGAGGTGAAGGGACTTGCCCAAAGCACCCTCCAGGGCGTGGCAGGGCAGGGTGCCTGCCTGTGTTCTGGCCACCGCACTCGGCTGCCTCTGGGGTTTGACTAAGTCAGCTTAGACCGCACATTGGACCCACTCATGAGTTAGGAGCTCAGCCAACTCAGTGCTAGCATTTGTGTTTTTGTTCATAATGAAAATATAATAGGCCGGGCATGGAGGCTTACGTCTGTAATCCCAGCACTTTGGGAGGCTGAGGTGGGTGGATCACCCAAGGTCAGGAGTTTGAGACCAGACTGGCCAAAATGGCAAAACCCCATCTCTACTAAAAATACAAAAAAAATTAGCTAGGCGTAGTAGCAGGTGCCTGTAATCCCAGCTTCTCAGGAAGCTGAGGCAGGATAATCGCTTGAACCTGAGAGGTGGAAGTTGCAGTGAGCCAAGATCACTCCATTGCACTCCAGGCTGGGTAACACAGTGAGACTCTGTCTCAAAAAAAAAAAAAGAAGAAGAAGAAGAAAGAGAATACAATAAGGGCCGGGCGCAGTGGCTCAAGCCTGTAATCCCAGCACTTTGGGAGGCCGAGACGGGCGGATCACGAGGTCAGGAGATCGAGACCATCCTGGCTAACACAGTGAAACCCCGTCTCTACTAAAAAAATACCAGAAAAACTAGCCGGGCGTGGTGGTGGGCGCCTGTAGTCCCAGCTACTCGGGAGGCTGAGGCAGGAGAATGGCATGAACCCGGGAGATGGAGCTTGCAGTGAGCTAAGATCTGGCCACTGCATTCCAGCCTGGGTGACAGTGAGACTCCGTCTCAAAAAAAAAAAAAAAAAAAGAGAATACAATATATAGGCAGGCATGGTGGCTCATACCTGTAATCCCAGCATTTTGGGACGGGAGGCTAAGACAGGAGGATTGCTTGAAACCCGGAGTTCAAGACCGGCCTAGGCACCACAGTGAGACCCTTGTCTCTAAAAAAATAAAAAATACCAGACTATAGCATTAGGAGAAATACCTAATGTAAATGATGAGTTAATGGGTGCAGCAAACCAACATGGCACGTGTAATACCTATGTAACAAACCTCGTTGTACACATGTACCCTAGAACTTAAAATATAAAAATTTAAAAATATATATATGTCAGACTATGCCACACATACTGAGTTGTGAGACTTTAGTGCATGGATACTGGGTTATATAATTTTTTTGCTGTGATTTCCTGTTCACTAAGTTTGAAACTGGCTTGATGCCATTCCCAGTGTATACCTGCTCCCATCTACTTCCTACCCTCAGCACCTACAAAACTAGCCGTGGGGGACTCTGGTCCATCCCAGGCGACAGCACGGGGACACTTTGGGTATCACAGCCACAGGCCTGGGATCCATCCATTCCATAGACGTTTGCTCAGTGCTCCCCCGTCCCAGCTCTATGCTGGGCATGGAGGGTACCATAGCAAACAAGGCAGCAAAGATATTCGGGGGAGTGGGTCTTTGAGGAGGAGACAGCAGGACACCAAACACCTTAGCAAATTACGCTGTAGGTGCTGCCTATAGTGACAAGGTGGGAAACAAAGCAAGGAGGAGTGATGAGTGTGGCAGGCGCTTAGAATTTTAACAGGAAGGTCAAGAGAGGCCTCACTGGGAAGGTAACGTTCTAGTAAACCTAGAGAAGGGGAGAGGGGGCCGTGTGGACAACTGGAAGAAGAGCATTCCAGGCAGAGGGAACAGCCAGTGCAGAGGTCCTGAGGCAGAGCCATGCTCCATGGGTTGGAGACCTCATATGAGTCCTAGTTTGGCCACTCAGCAGTTCTAGAACCTTGGGCACATGGCTCATTTCCTCTCGGAGCCTCAGTTTCCCTCTTGGAAATTCTTGGTTTGCAGAACTGTGTTGTGGACTCGGTGAGGTTGCACATATCAAGCAGGCAGTGCTGGGCCTGACACTTGACGGAAAATGATTATAAGCAGTACCACTGTTGCAGCGGACGTTCTTTCCCAGGAGGTCAGAGGCCCATTCTGGGGAGCATGGATTGAGCCCACGGATGGGGTTCTGTCCTTCTCATGTTCACACACACATGCCTTGGGGTCCTGTAAACCAGGGCATGGGGGCCAGAGCGAGAGGTCTGGGCTGCCTTCCAAGCCAGCAGGCCTGCCCCAGATGGCCGCCCCTGGCTGCCAAGCGACAGTCTCGAGTGGACCCGCATCTCCCAGCAGATGGGATATGAGCATTGTCAGTGCCAGGCTCCCCACCGAGGCAGGAACAGACTTGGAGCTGGGCTTTGGCACCGCTCATCCAAAACCCAGAGAGCCTGGACAGGACGAGCACCAGGCCAGGCTGCCCTGTCTCAAGCCCCTTCACTGGCACTGTCTCACCCAGGACACTGAGGAGGGAGTGGGGATGGCAACCAGCCAGGAGCTGTGTGGCCCCGCCCAGGCCCAGTGGTTCTCATTGGCCTAGCACACGTGAGTTTTTGACAGGCTTTAGTTCTGATAGGGTTAGAGATTTGGATTTTTATTTTATTGATTTTTCTTTTTTATTTAAAAAGTACCAGACGCTTATTGTTAAGAACTTAGACAATACATAAGTATGCAAAGTAGAAAAAGGAAAGCTTTCATTAAGTGAAAAAAGCAAGTGTTTGTTCAGTAGGTACATCTGATTGTGTGTGTGTCTGTGTGTGTTTGCTTATTTATTTTTGAGACAGGGTCTCACTCTGTCCCCCAGGCTGAAGTGCAATGGTGCAGTCATAGCTCACTGCAGCCTCGAATTCCTGGGCTCAAGTGATCCTCCTGCCTCAGTGTCCCTAGCAGCTGACACCACAGGCATGCACCACCATGCCTGGCTAATAATTTTGTTTTATTTTTAGAGACAGAATCTCACTATGTTGCCCAGGCTGGTCTTGAACTCCTGGGCTCAGGCAACCCTCCTCCTTTGGCCTCCCAAAATGCCAAGATTACAGGCATGAGCCACTGCACCTGGCCATGTGTGTGTTTACATGAACAATCTCCAAAGCATATTGTTAAGTAGGGGGAAAAGCAAAAAAATGTAGCTTCCTGCTTAAGGTTAAAAAATTTAAAACTCGTCTAGGTGCAGTGGCTGACACCTGTAATCCCAGCACTTTGGAAAGCCGAGGGAGAAAGATTGCTTGAGCCCAGGAGTTTGAGACTAACCTGGGCAACATAGCGAGACCCTGTCTCTATTAAAAAGAAGTGAATTGCCGGGCATGGTGGCTCACGCCTGTAATCTCAGCACTTTGGGAGGCCTACACAGGTGGATCACCTGAGGTCAGGAGTTCGAGACCAGCCTGGTCAACATGGCAAAACCGTGGGATGGGAGGTTTTACTAAAACTACGAAAATTAGCTGGGTGTGGTGGCACACACCTGTAATCCCAGCTACCCGGGAGGCTGAGGCAGGAGAATCACTTGAACCCAGGAGGCAGAGGTTGCAGTGAGCCAAGATCACACCATTGCATTCCAGCCTGGGCGACAAGAGCGAAACTCCGTCTCCAAAAACAAATAAAAAAGAAACAAAAAATTTAAAACTATTAACTATGCATGTGACTTTGTACATAAACATTTAACACTCATCTACAGATAATAGTGGTTAACATACATTGAGCTCTTACTCTATGCCCAAGATACAGCGCTAAGCATTATACACAGATCTTTTTGAATCCTTTCAATGCCTTGAGGCAGGCATTTTTATCCCCATTTTGTCAATGAGGTAATAGGGAAATTAAGTGGCTTGCCCAGAATCTCACAGCTAGGGAGGAGCTAGAGCTAGAATTCAAATCCAGGCAGACCACCTCCTAAGTAACCTCCTAGGAAATGCTCTTGAAGGGTACACCCACCGCCCAGCACAGTCAAGCGGGGAGCGCGTCTGAGTCAGGAGTGAGTGGGGATAACCTGTACCAGCTGGAACCTCCTTGCTCGCGTGGCACTGTGTGCCTTTCATGGCTTACTTGATTTGTTGCCCTTGACCAGCTGATGCCAGATGTTTTCAGGCTCTGAGCAGAGGAGGGCTGTGATCTGACTCGGGCAGCTGTAGAAGGAATGGACTGGGGACAGGGCAGGGGCAGGGAGACCTGGAGGAGGCTGCTGTCCAGGTGAGAGGTGATGGTGGGGGTGACCAGGTAGAGAGTGAGGTGGCCACTCATGACCTGCCAGTGTCGTACTTACTGTCCCCAGTGCAGAAAGAGCTTTTCAAGTAGTGCGCGCTGATGAGGTGGTCAGAGCCAAAATATGACTGTAAGCCACCGGTCTCCAGGGAAGAATGATTTCTGGTCCGTGCTGTCCCTCATTCCCAGCAGAGGGCACTGTGGGACAGTGTCAATGGGATATAGAGACACTGATCCTGTTGGTGCCTTAACTGAAACCCACAACCCCAGGGCCACCCAGATTGACAGGGCAGAGCCCCTGACACCATTGCTTTTCATGATAGGTTTCGACACTACCCTGCTTGTGATGAGAGAGATTTGTTTGTTTATTAATTACCGGGACCAGAAGTGGGATCTCTCTATTCCTTCCACACATACCTCTCGCCCAGGTGCTATTTGGCGAGGGTAGTGGGCTGTGTGCTTAGAGGCGAAGTCATGACATGTTTTTTTTGCCACCTCTTGTGTTTTTCGACTTAGGCAAGCATGTTTTTGCAGTTAATACTTATCCTTCTTAGTCTTGTTGTTGTTGTTGTTGTTAAGATCGAGTCTCACTCTGTCGCCCAGGCTGGAGTGCAGTGGCACAATCTCAACTCACTGCAACCTCCGCCTCCTGGGTTCAAGTGATTCCCCTGCCTCAGCCTCCCGAGTAACTCGGATTACAGGCATAAGCCATCATGCCTGGCTAATTTTTCTATTTTAGTAGAGATGGGGTTTCATCATGTTGGCCAGGCTGGTCTCGAACTCCTGGCCTCAGGTGATCTGCCCGCCTCAACCTCCCAGAGTGCTGGGATTACAGGCGTGAGCCACCAGACCTGGCCTCCTCTTTAGTCTTTAGACCACAGCCCCAAGTGTACTTTGGGTGCTTGTAACAAGCCCCCTGGGGAGGGATTTTTCTTGTGCATTCTTGGTGTGGTGCTGGTCCCGTGCGTGGCATGACCTGGTGGCCAGCAGCATGCTGTGGCTACAGGTACGAGCTGGTGTTAGTGAGGATGTGGAGCAGCAGGGGCTCAGACAGGGCTGGTGGGGTGTAAATTGGTACAACCACTTGTAAAACTATTTGGCAGTTCAGTAAAATTGAAGATTAGCATGCCTGGTGGTTTAGCAATTTCCGTCCTAGGTATAAAACCAAAAGAAAACGTGTTCATGTGCACTGAGGTGCTTCTGTGAGGGTTCCTAACAGCACTGTTCACAGTTGGCAAATACTGGAAGCAGTTCTGGTGCTTACCAACGTGAAAAGGACCAAACCTATCAAAGTAAAACGTCAGCCTCTGCCGGGCGCGGTGGCTCAAGCCTGTAATCCCAGCACTTTGGGAGGCCGAGACGGGCGGATCACAAGGTCAGGAGATCGAGACCATCCTGGCGAACCCGGTGAAACCCCGTCTCTACTAAAAAATACAAAAAAACTAGCCGGGCGAGGTGGCGGACGCCTGTAGTCCCAGCTACTCGGGAGGCTGAGGCAGGAGAATGGCGTGAACCCGGGAGGCGGAGCTTGCAGTGAGCTGAGATCCGGCCACTGCACTCCAGCCTGGGCGACAGAGCGAGACCCCGTCTCAAACAAAAAAAAAAAAAAACGTCAGCCTCTCGCAACAGCGTGGCTGCATCTCACATATGTAGGATTCAGAGAAAGAAGCCAGATAACAAAAGAATATAAACTTCCTGGCTGGACGCAGTAGCTCACACCTGTAATGCCAGGACTCCGGGAGGCCGAGGCGGCAGGATCACTTGAGCCTAGGAGTTGCAGACCAGCCTGGGCAGCATAGTGGGACTCTGTCTCTACAAAAGATATACAGAATTATCCAGGCATGGTGGCACATGCCTATAGTCCCCGCTACTCAGGAAGCTGAGGCAGGGGGATCTCTTGCGCCCAGGAGGTCGAGGCTGCAGTGAACCGTGATTGTGCCACTCCATTCCGGCCTGGGCAACAGAGTGAGACCCTGTCTTCAAAAGAACAAAAGAATAAAAAAATACAAACTGCATGAAGTTCAAAAATAGACAGAAATAAATGATAAATGATGGTGTTGAAAATCAGGATATAGTTACCTTTGGGGAAAAAGAAGGGGGTACAAAAGGGCTGTGGGTGCTGGAAATGCATTTCTTGATTTGGATAGTGATTACCCAGGTATTCACTTTGTGATAATTTATTTGGCCTCACATCTATGTTTTTTTGTGTTTTTTTTTTTTTTGAGATAGAGTTTGGCTCTTGTTGCCAGGCTGGAGTGCAATGGCGTGATCTCAGCTCACTGCAATCTCCACCTCCTGGGTTCAAGTGATTCTCCTGTCTCAGCCTCCCAAGTAGATGGGATTACAGGCATGCGCCACCACACCCTGCTAATATTTGTGTATTTAGTGGAGACGGGGTTACACCACATTGGTCAGGCTGGTCTCAAACTCCTGACCTCAGGTGAGCCGCCCGCCTTGGCCTCCCAAAGGGGGCTTTCCTTTTATTAGAGAGAAATCTGCACCAGAAGTCCTCACCAAGCACAATTCCCCTCACGTCTTATTGCCTGGAATTGGTCACATGGTTGTCTATAGGAAAACCTAGGAAAGCAACATCTGGGGAATGGGAATGAGATGGCTGTGACTGGCTTTGTCCAAAGGTTTTCATCCCTGGCTGCCCATCAGAAGCACCTGAGATGGATTAAAAATATGCCATGTATACAAACATGCATGTCTGGCCCCATCCCAGACCATCCAAATTAGAATCACTGGTGGTGGTTTTCTTCCTTTTTTATTTATTTCTTGAGACTGCGTCTTGCTCTGTCACCCAGACTGGAGTACAGTGGTGCAATCTTGGCTCCCTGCAACCTCTACCTGCCGGGTTCAAGTGATTCTCCTGCCTCAGCCTCCCAAGTAGCTGGGATTACAGGCACGTGCCACCATGCCTGGCTAATTTTTGTATTTTTAGTAGAGATGGGGTTTCACCATGTTGGCCAGGGTGGTCTCAAACTCCTGACCTCAAGTGATCTGCCCACCTTGGCTTCCCAAAGTGCTGGGATTACAGGTGTGAGCCACTGCACCTGACCCTTTTTTTCTTTTCTTTTTTTTTTGAGACGGAGTCTCGCTCTGTTGCTCAGGCGGGAGTGCAGTGGTGTGATCTCGGCTCACTGCAACCTCTGCCTCCCAGGTTCACGCCATTCTCCTGCCTCAGCCTTCCGAGTAGCTGGGACTACAGGCACCGGCCACCATGCCCGGCTAATTTTTTATATTTTTAGTAGAGACGGGGTTTCACCTTGTTAGCCAGGATGGTCTCGATCTCCTGACCTTGTGATCTGCCCGCCTCGGCCTCCCAAAGTCCTGGGATTACAGGCGTGAGCCACTGCGCCCAGCCTTTTTTTTTTTTTTTTAATTTAATGAAACTGGTTGGAAACCAGTGCCACAGTTCAAGATCCAAGGTAGTGCCAGTATTCAAGGCAGGCGGGTGTTTTACATAAGCATTTACAGGAATGTGTACATAATACAGTGTTACTGTAATAAGGACAAGAGCCCACATCCTCTTGGTAGGACCTGTTTTCTTCATTATACTCCCTACTGCCTTACATAATACTTCTCTTCGATTCCAGTGTCAGCTCCACAAGGACAAGGGTCTTTGTTCATTGCACCTAGAATAGGACTCAGTGTCTCAGAGGAGGCACTCAGCCAATATATGTTGAACAGATGAAGTTAGTTTACATTATTGTCTCATTTAATCCTCCCAACACCCCTTCAAGGTTACAATACCATCCTGTACCCATTTCACAAAAGAGCAAGCTGAGGCTCAGAGATACGAAGTCACTTGGTCAAGACCACACAGCCAGGCGGCAACATGTTCAAGTTCTGGCTCAGACCTAGGGCTTTCTGACCTTGGAGCACAAACTTCCAATCATCACACATGTCTCTTTCAAAACAAGATGTCTCTCGTATGCTGTCATCCCTTTCTAGGTCCCAAGAACCCCCTAACCTTCCCTTCTCTCCCTTGAGTAGCTCATCACCCTGCGGGGCTCCATCCTGGAAGATGCCACGCCCACAGCCACCAAGCATGGGACCGGGCGGGGCTTGCCCTTGAAGGATGCCCTGGAGTATGTCATCCCCGAGCTCAACATCCACTGCCTGCGGCTGGCCCTCAACACCCCCAAGGTGACGGAGCAACTGCTGAAGCTCGATGAGCAAGGGGTGAGTCAGGGGCTAGAGGTCAGGGCGCTGCAGGGGCAGTAGCTTGCAACCCCACTCCTGGTACCTTTTTCTATCTTGGTCACATCCTTTTTTCTTTGCAAGTAACAGAAACCTACTTAAGCTGGTTTCAGCAAAAGGAGGGATTCAAATCAAATTCTAGTGGTGCCAAGAGCAGGAATGTAACTGGGTCTCCTAAAGGAGGGAGATCGTCTGGGGGTGAGATCGCTGCTAGGTCCCCATGTGTGCATGCGTATATGTGTCTGTGGTGGGGGGGGTTAGCGTCTTTCCTCCCCGCTCCACACGCGGGCTCCCTCTGCTTCTCTCGCCTCTCCCACAGCTCCCAGTCTGTTAGAATTCCAGCCACAGGCAGACCCCAGCAAGCTGACCCTGGTCACAGGAGAGCCATCAATTGGGCTATTCGTAGGTCAGGTGGCTGACTGTGGCCCAGTCACCAGTGACCAGGGGAATCCGAGATACCTAAAGCAAACATGGTTGTTGGGAGCCCACTCCCTAAAAAAAGCTATTGACTATAAGCCTTGAGCCCTCCAGATTTTGCTTTTGCAGAATCTCAGCCCATCCCAGTCCACCTACTGTGGGAAGCATTCCACCTACTGTGGGAAGCCGGCCAAGGCAACAGTCTCTTTCATGCAAGTGTGGCATCACCAGCCATCCTCCACCCGCCATAGCGAGAAGAGGCAGCCTGGACACCTCGATGTGCTTCTGTGGGGGGGGGGGGGGAGGGAAAGGGACAACTGGGACATGCCGCCATGCCCCAAAACTGTTTTCCTCCCTGTCTGGCTGTGGCTCTGGGTTCTCAAGTGGTCCCAGCAGCTCCCAGGGCTGAAGGCCTCAGACACACCCCTTGCTCCCTTCCCTCTGCCATCTCTGCCTGGCCTGCCTCCACAAAGCCACTCTTGCCTCTGCAGCTCTGCCGGAAGCACAAGGTGGGCATCCTCTATTGCAAGGCCGGCCAGAGCTCCGAGGAGGAGATGTACAACAACGAGGAGGCTGGCCCTGCCTTCGAGGAGTTCCTTTCCCTCATCGGCGAGAAGGTCTGCCTGAAGGGCTTCACCAAGTATGCTGCCCAGCTGGACGTCAAGAGTAAGTGGGGGGCCAGTTAGATCACAGTGAGCCACCACTGCACGCCCACTCAACGGGCAAAGCTTAAAAGGTCTGGGGATGCCAGGGTGGGGACGTGGAGCAGTGGAGCTGTGAATTTTCAGACTTGTAGGAGCACAAATAAGTGCAGCCATTTTATTTTTTCTTTTTTCCTTTTTTTTTTTTTTCTTTTTTTTGTTGTTGTTGTTGTTTTTGAGACAGAATCTCACTCTGTGGCCCAGGCTGGAGTGCAGAGGTGTGATCTCATCTCACTGCAACCTCCACCTCCCAGGTGCAAACAATATTCTCCTGCCTCAGCCTCCTGAGTAGCTGTGACTACAGGTGTGCACCACCACACTTGGGTAATTTTTGTATTTTTAGTAGAGATGGGGTTTCACCATATTGGCCAAACTGGTCTCGAACTTCTGACCTCAAGTGGTCCACCCACCTCAGCCTCCCAAAGTGTTGGGATTATAGGCGTGAGCCACCGTGCCTGGCCATGTGCAGCCAGTTTGGAAAACGGTATAGCACATTCAGGTCCAGTTTGAAGAGACCCTGCTCTGTGACTCAGCTCCTGCACTCCTAGGTATGCACTCTGTCTAATGCACACGTGCACGGCAGGAGAGGACTGAATATCCCTAACCACCGGCACCTCGGTGCACCCAATGCACACTGGCAAGGTTGTGGTGTGTTCACCCAGCGGAGATGAACTGGCACCAAGGGCATCAGCGTGGAGGAGAGCTGCATGCTTCGTGCTGTGCAAAGACAGCAAACCTCAGAAGAGTGGGACCTGAACGATGCCTTTCACATAACCATATATATGTATATATATATAGTTTTGGAGACAGAGTCTCCCTCTATTGCCCAGGCTGGAGTGCAGTGGCCCAATCTCAGCTCACTGCAACCTCTGCCTCCTGGGTTCAAGGGATTATTCTGCCTCAGCCTCCCGAGTAGCTGGGACTACAGGCGTGTGCCACCATGCCCAGCTAGTTTTTGTATTTTTAGTAGAGATGGGGTTTCACCATATTGGCCAGGCTGGTCTCGAACTGCTGATCTCGTGATCTGCCTGCCTCAGCCTCCCAAAGTGCTGGAATTACAGGTGTGAGCCACTGTGCGGGCCAATTATCCTTTTTTATGGAGACAAGGTCTTGCTATGTTACCCAGACTGGTCTCAAACACAAGGCCTCCAGGGATTCTTGGCCTCCCAAAGTGCTGGAACTACACATATGAGCCAAAACTAGCAAACAAAAAACTGGCAAAAACCAGCAGGCTCAGCAGGATGACTCACACCTGTAATCCCAACACTTTTGGAGGCCAAGGCAGGATGATTGCTTGAGGCCAGGTATTCAAGACCAGCCTGGGCAATAAAGCAAGACCCTGTCTCTGGGAAAAAAAAAAAATCCACCAGCCATATATTGTTTGGGGATATGCTCTTATATAGTGGAACTCTAAAGAAAAACAGAGTCAAGCATGGTGGCTCATGCCACCAGGTTTGGGAGGCTGAGGCGGGAGGATTGCTTGAACCTGGGAGTTTGAGACTGCAGCGAGCTAAAATCATGCCACTACACTCCACCCTGGGCAACAGAGCAAGACCCCATCTCAAAAATAAATAAATAGGCTGGACGCGGTGGCTCACGCCTATAATCCCAACACTTTGGGAGGCTGAGGCAGGCAGATCATGAGGTCAGGAGCTCGAGACCAGCCTGGCCAATATAGTGAAACCCTGTCTCTACTAAAAAACACAAAAATTAGCCGGGTATGGTGGTATGGTGGCGTGTGCGTGTAGTCCCAGCTGATCAGGAGGCTGAGGCAGGAGAATTACTTGAACCCAGAAGGTGGAGGTTGCAGTGAGCCGAGATTGCACCACTGCACTCTAGCCTGGGTGACAGAGCGACACTGTCTCAAAAAAATAAATAATTAGGCCGGGCACAGTGGCTCACAGCTATCATCCCAGCACTTTGGGAGGCCAAGGCAGGTGGATCACGAGGTCAAGAGTTCGAGACCAGCCTGGCCAACATGGTGGAGCCCCATCTCTACTAAAAATACAAAAATTAGCTGGGCATGGTAGTGGGTGCCTGTAATCCCAGCTACTGGGAAGGCTGAGACAGGAGAATGGCTTGAACCCAGGAGGCGGAGGTTTCAGTGAGCCGAGATCATGCCACTGCACTCCAGCCTGGGCGACAGAGCAACACTCCCTCTCAATAAGTAAATAAATAAATAAATAAATAGGCCAAATGC
The DNA here is from genome assembly GCF_003255815.1 of Theropithecus gelada. Classification (NCBI taxonomy): domain Eukaryota; kingdom Metazoa; phylum Chordata; class Mammalia; order Primates; family Cercopithecidae; genus Theropithecus; species Theropithecus gelada. The sequence continues at coordinate 41,999,627 of NC_037687.1, read as the reverse complement.
AGTGGTTCACACCTGTAATCCCAGCACTTTCGGAGGCCAAGGTGGGCGGATTACCTGAGGTCAGGAGTTCGAGACCAGCCTGACCAACATGGTGAAACCCCGTCTCTACTAAAAATACAAAAAAATTAGCTGGGCATGGTGGTTCACACCTGTAATCCCAGCTACTTGGGAGGCTGAGGCAGGAGAATCTCTTGAACCCAGGAGGCAGAGGTTGCAGTGAGCTGAGACCGCACCGCTGTACTCCAGCCTGGGTGACAGAACGAGCAAGAGTCTGTCTCAATCAGTCAATCAATCAATCAATCATAGGGGGAAAAAAAAAAAGGGAACGCTGGAGACAATACATAGGATAGTGGTTGGCTGTCTGGGGAGAGGCAGGTGTGTCTGGGGAGCGGTGCTCACATTAGAGTGTGAGTGGTGGTCTGTTTCTTAAGGTGGTGGCACATGGGATGTATTTGTTGCAGCAGTCTCTGTGCATATCATGCATATGTGTACATCAATATATATGATATATGGGGCCGGGCGTGGTGACTCACGCCTGTAATCCCAGCACTTTGGGAGGCTGAGGCGGATGGATCACCTGAGGTCAGGAGTTCGAGACCAGCCTGGCCAACATGGTGAAACCCCATCTCTACTAAAAATACAAAAAATTAGCCGGGTGTGGTGACACATATCTGTAATCCCAGCTGCTTGGGAAGCTGAGGCAGGAGAATCGCTTGAACTTTGGAGGCAGAGGTTGCAGTGAGCTGAGATCACACCACTGTACTCCAGCCTGGGCAACAAGAGCAAAACTTTATCTCAAAAAAAGAAAAAAAAAAAGAAAGAAAAAATATATTTGTATATGATGTATAGGATCGAAATGTTTCATGAGCAGTAGTTAGGTGGGTGGATGGGTGATGTTCACAGGTGTCACAGCTCCCTGGGGAATGGACTGCCACTGTCCTTGGGGGTGAGTTTTCATCGGCTGGGAGTGAGAAGGCCCCGAGATGGCTCAGTCAATTGCTCTGCCCCACACCTCACCAAGACTCGGTTTGCTTTTCTAGAAAACGGAAGCCCAGATCAGGAGACAAATCTTAGAGAAGTGAAGTGTTAGGCCGGTGCCTGAGGCCATCACCACCTTCCCCTCCTCCCCTGCTAAAGGAGGCTGTAGGAGGAACGAGCATGATATTATGCCATTTGCTAGTTTCGTGATCTTGGACAGGTGGCTTTGCCTCTCTTGACCTCAGTTTCCTCATCTGTAGAGTGAAGGTAATAATTGCACTTAACCTTGGAAGCACAGTTGCACGGTGAGGGTTCCGTGGGACAGCATTGCCCCAAACATCCTGAGCCCTCCCTCTGTGCCAGGTGCTTCCCAGAGCTCTGCCAGTGTGGGTGTCCCCCTAGGCGGGCAGGGAGGTAGCAGGCCTCACTGGGCTCGCCTGGCGTGGAGGAAGCTGGCAGGTGTGAGTGTTAGTATTGTTTGGTTTTTTTTTTTGTTTTTTTGTTTTTCATTTTTTTGAGACAGAGTCTTGCTCTGTCACCCAGGCTGGAGTGCAGTGGAGCGATCTTGGCTCACTGCAACCTCCACCTCCTGGTTTCAAGTGACTCTTCCACCTTAGCCTCCTGAGTAGCTGGGATTACAGGCATGTGTCACCAAATCCAGCTAATTTTGTATTTTTAGTGGAGATGGGATTTCACCATGTTGGCCAGGCTGGTCTTGAACTTCTGACCTCAGGTGATCCACCCACAGCAGCCTCCCAAGGTGCTGGGATTACAGGCGTGAGCCACTATGCCTGGCCAGGAAGTGCGTTCTCGGAGAGGACCCCAGGAAACGTAGTGCTCCTAGAAGTAGTCTCCCCAAATTACAGGCAGGGATGGTCCTGGCTTGAGCAGACACCTTGAGGTTACCTGGCTCCCGACCTGGCTCTGGCACTGGCAGCTGTGGCCTCAGTGTCCGGTGGGGACACTGAGGCAGCATTGAATATTGTTAAGAACAGATCTGGAGGCCGGGCACAGTGGCTTACGCCTGTAATCCCAGCGCTTTGGGAGGCTGAGGCAGGTGGATCACCTGAGGTCAGGGGTTCGACCAGCCTGGCCAACGTGGTGAAACCCCGTCTCTACTAAAAATATTAAAATTATCCAGGCATGGTGGCAGGCGCCTGTAATCCCAGCTACTCGGGAGGTTGAAGCAGGAGAATTGCTTGAACCCAGGAGGCAGAGGTTGCAGTGAGCCCACATGGCCCCATTGCTCTCCAGCCTTGGTGACAAAGCAAAACTCTGTCTCAAAAACAAACAAATAACAACAACAACAAAAACAGATCTGGAGTCCAACAGCCTGAGTTCTGATCCAGACTCTACCACTTAGTGCAGCGTGACCTTGGGAAGGCAGTCCCTCTCCATGCCTCCGTTTCCCCCTCTGAAACATGGGCTCAATAAGTAGGTTTGCCTCTTCCTGGTCATAACCCTCCCTTCCTATTAGAGAGAACCCATATCCTGATTCTCAGTGATAATCATTTCTTTGCTTTTCTTCATAATTTTGCGTACTTATGTACGCATCCCTGACTGGTATACTCTGACCTGCTTTTGCACGTCACATGAATGGGATCACGCCGTGTGTGCTGCTTTGTGTCAGCATCTTTCACTCAACATTCAGAGGATTCCCCCAAGCCACAGCCGTGACTCGTTCCTTTTCCTGGCTGTATATTTTTCCACAGTGTGAATTGACCAGTGTGTTCACCCATTCTTGTGACTGACACGTGAAGCTTCTTGTACCCATATCCCAGGACACGTGGGCATGATTTCTTTGGGCTGTGGTCCGAGGAGAGGAAGTGCTAGGTTTTCAATGAAGCCCATCTTCAGGCTTAAGAGAGATTGCTAAAAAGTTTTCCGAAGTGCTCGGACCGCGTTACACACCTAACCAGCCACCTCAAGGGTTCCGTTTGCTCCACATCCTCACCAACCCTTGGTGCTGTCAGACTTTTTAATTTTTACCAGTCTGGTGGGTGCATAGCAATGGGGTGTCCTTTTTATCTAAATGTATTTAATTTTTTTGTTTTTTTTTTGAGACACAGCCACCCTGTCACCCAGGCTAGAGTGCAGTGGCGCCATCTTGACTCCCTGCAAGCTGCAGCTCCCGGGTTCAAGCGATTTTTCTGCTTCAGCCTCCCGAGTAGCTGGGACTACAGGTGCCCAACACCACGCCTGGCTAATTTTTGTATTTTTAGTAGAGACGGGGTTTCACCACGTTGGCCAGGCTGGTCTCAAACTCCTAACCTCAGATGATCCACCCTCCTCAGCCTCCCAAAGTGCTGGGATTATAGGCATGAGCCACCGCGACTGGCCAATATTTAATTTTTAAGAGTGGATTGAAGTGAAAGCACCAAGTTAAAAACCAGCACAGATGGTACGTGGGATATGGCAAAAACCCAGAGGTTTTGGAAACATGGTCCTAACTGGCATTTCTGTTTCAGCCGACTCCACGGGAACCCACTCCCTCTACACGACGTACCAGGACTACGAGATCATGTTCCACGTCTCCACCCTGCTCCCTTACACCCCCAACAACAGGCAGCAGGTCAGTGATTTTCAGCAGAGGCACGGCTGCTGGATGTTGACTGCCCACCCACCAGCATTGGCCCTCCCAGTACCGTCCTGTGGATCATATGGAGGCCCTTGGCCTTGGAGGCCATCTTTAGCGTAGTCATTTTCCCCGGGGGTTAGAGACCAGGCCAGGTGTGGTTCGAGATGTCACTTTGGCCCCAGTCTTTCCTGCTGCTCTTTGGGCACCCTGCTTGGCCCCAGCTACCCCGACTCCCCTCCAGGGCCTCTTGAGTTATCACTGGTCTTAAGAAGAAGAGTGAATCAGTCAACATTATTTTAACTGCAAGTAACAGAAACACTAAACTGGCTTAACTAGAAAGAGATTTACTCGGTTATATAACTCTTAAGATTCTGGAGAGGGCTGGCCTCAGGTCTGGTTGGATCCAGGGACTCCAACAATATTAGGAATCCTCCCCATTTCTCACCTCTGCTTTTCTTTGCAGCAGCTTTATTCACAGGTGCAGGGCAGAGACACCTCCTTGTAGCCACAGGCTCACATCCTACCAGCTTAGCCACCCCAGCAGGAAGAGTGCTGTTCTTTCCAGTTGTCCCGAAGTGTTTCAGAACTGTCTCATTGGACCATTCACATGCCAGTCTCGGGGCCTGGGGTGGGGGTGGAAGGGGCAGACTGGCTAAGCCCGAGGCTCATGCCCACCCCAGAGAGGGTGAGTGGCGCCAGCTCAACTTGAAACATGGACGGAGGTTGGGATGGTGCTTTCCCAAACTAGGTGGGTGTGGCTGCCAGGAGGAGGCAGGGATACTCGGTGGGCAGCACCACCAAACACCCATTGCCAGGAGGCTGCAGCTGTGACCCCGCTCCTCTCCTGGACTCAGCTTGCAGGCTGGGCCCACAGAGCAGTTCTTCCAGTTCCTAATGAACGGAAGCCCCAGAGTGTTGACAGTTTAGGAAGTAAGTGTACATGTTTTCCCATTTGGCACAAGTGACATTGTAGGCCAAAAATGGTCAAATATTGATTTCCTAAGGTTCATCTAAAAACATGCTATTAACAGCTTTGGTCTTAGGCCAGGCTTGGTGGTTCATGCCTGTGATCCCAGCACTTTGGGAGGCCGAGGCAGGCAGATCACCTGAAGTCGGGAGTTTGAAACCAACCTGGCCAATATGGTGAAACCCCGTCTTTACTAAAAATACAAAAATTAGCTGGATGTGGTGGCGTGTGCCTATAGTCCCAGCTGAGGCACAAGAATTGCTTGAACCCAGGAGGCAGTGGTTACAGTGAGCTGAGATCGTGCCACTGCACTCCAGCCTGGGCAACAGAGCAAGACTCTGTCTCAAAAAAAAAAAAAAAAAAGCTGTTATCTCAGAATTAGACCTGAATTTGAGTTCTTTCTTTGCTACTTCCTAGCTGTGCGATCTCGAGTAAGTGATTTCACCTCTCTGGGCCTCAAGTCCCTCCTGTGTCAAATGGTTAGAATGGTAGTGCCCCTGTCTCAGGGTCATTGAGAAAGGTCCATACACTCCTGCGGCAACTGGAGCGTGACAGGGCCCGACACGCAGGAGGGGTGCAGGGAGCAGTACCCGTTCCTGAGTAAGTGGGAGGCGTGCTGGAGAAAAGCTTGAGTCGTAAAGAAATGGGTTAGAATCCAGGCTCTTTCCCTCCGTCACTACGTGACTTAGGGAAAATTACTTAACCTCTGTAAGCCTAAGTTTTCTCATCTGTAAAGCGGGGCAAAGTGAGTTAACGCTTCTCGGGGTTGTTAGGAGATTCATTGAGAAGATAAATTGAAGAGACGGCTGTACAGTGTTTAGTACAGGACCAGCCATAGTCAATAGCTACTTTAGCAACTTGATTTAATGCCACTTAAAACACACATAAAGAACTAACCATTCAACCGTAGGAGTTGAGCTGCAAAGCGTGTCTGGAGTTCATGCTGTGAGCCACGTCACTTAGAGCTCCATGGGACTCTCGTCCGTGGATCTCCTGCATTGGCAGATTCCTTAACAGTTATGTGAATACTAGAACTGTGTAAATAAGAACGGTATAATAGGCTGGGCGCAGTGGCTCACACCTGTAATCCCAGCACTTTCGGAGGCCGAGGCAGGGAGATCACCTGAGGTCAGGAGTTCGAGACCATCCTGACCAACATGGAGAAACCCCGTCTCTACTAAAAATACAAAATTAACTGGGCGTGGTGGCACATGCCTGTAATCCCAGCTACTCAGGAGGCTGAGGCAGGAGAATCACTTGAACCCGGGAGGCGGAGGTTGCAGTGAGCTGAGATAGCACCATTGCACTCCAGCCTGGGCAACAAGAGCGAAACTCCGTCTCAAAAAAAAAAAAAAAAAGAAAAAGAACAATATAATATCAGCAAATAAGCCAAACACAGTGAATACAGTGTCACCTGTGAAGATAACAGAGTCTTCCTCGGAGACTGACCAGCAGGGGAGAGAAGGTGTATTAGTCCGTTTTCACACTGCTAATGAAGATTTACCCAAAACTGGGTAGTTCATAAAGAAAAAGAGGTTTAATGGACTCACAGCTCCACATGGCTGGGGAGTCCTCACAGTCATGGCAGAAGGCAAAGAAGGACCAAAATCATGTCTTCCATGGTGGCAGGCAAGAGAGCTTGTGCAGCGGAACTACCCTTTTATAAAACCATCAGATCTCGTGAGACTTGTTTACTACCACGAGAACAGCACGGAAAAGACCCACCCCCATGATTCAATTACCTCCCACCGGGTCCCTCCCACAACGCATGGAAATTATGGGAGCTACAATTCAAGATGAACTGTAGGGTGGGGACACAGCCAAATTGTATCAGAGGGTGAGGGTCCCATAGGGCACTCGGAAGCCACAGCCGTCTTGACCTCAGTCAGGGTCCAGGGAAGGGGTGGCGCCATAACTGGCCCTGCCAGTGACCTGGGATCTGACTCTGCCATTGTCCCTGAGTGTGGCTTTGAGCAAGTTGAAGGGCACCAGCCTGTGCTCTCTGGATCATATTTATTGAGCACCTCCTGTATGCCAGGCACTGTGCTGCGTACTGAGGGTACAGCGGTGGGCATTGAACAAAATCCCTGTTCTCATGGAGCTGCCACTTCAGTGGGAAGAGACAGGAAACAAAAGGAAGAGGGGAAAACTGTCTGTGCTGAGTGTCAATAAGTATTAAGTAATGGGGACAGGAAAGCAAAGATCAGGGAGTGTTGTGGTGGGATGGATGTTGGATAATGTAGTCAGCAAAGGCCTCCCTGGGAGGGAGGTTTCTGCCAGACCAGAGGAGGTGAGGAAGGAAGCCACGTGGGGACTCAGGAAGAATGTTCCTAGCAGAGGGAACAGAGGTGCAGAGGCCTCAAAGAAGTGTTTCTGGCGTGGTTGAGGAGCAGCAGGAGGTGGGGTGTAGCTGCAGCAGAGTGAGCAGGGGCCATGGGGGATGTCAGAGAGGTGACGGGGGCCTGCCGGGCCACGGGGAATGTCAGAGAGGTGACGGGGGCCTGCCGGGCCATGGGGAATGTCAGAGAGGTGACGGGGGCCTGCTGGGCCATGGCAAGATGTTTGTCATTTATCCTGAATGAGAGGGAACCACAGGAAGCTCGTTCCTTGGGCTATGTGTGAGCAGGGAGCGGGAATGGGGGTGGGTAAGGAGCTGTGGCAGTGGTCCAGGCAGGACCCCTCAGGCCAACCTGTGACACGTTCCTGTCCCCCTCTGTTGCCCTTTCCCAGCTGCTACGGAAGAGGCACATAGGGAACGACATCGTGACGATCATCTTCCAGGAGCCTGGCGCGCTACCGTTCACCCCCAAGAACATCCGCTCCCACTTCCAGCACGTCTTCATCATTGTCCGAGTCCACAACCCCTGCACTGATAACGTCTGCTACAGGTATGCCCCGCCACACCCGGTCCCCAGCAGTGCACGGAGAGAGGGGCAGGCAGCTGGCCCGAGTGGGTCCCAGTACAGGGCCCCCCACCACCTCACATGTTGTGCTTCAGGAGGAGAGCGCAGCGCACACTCCCCACACCATCTCAGAGAGTGGTTTTCTGCCAGAAAGGGGCATGGCTCCCCAGTTTTGCTAAGGAAACCATCAGGGATTTGTATTTGCTTGTAATCTTTTGTTTCGAGTGACAGAAGACCCATCTCAATGTGGCTTGAGACAAAAAGACAGTTGTGTATATAAGCTCTCAAAAATGGCACGGTTAGGCCTGGCTGGATCTGCCCCCCTCTCCTGGGGGTCACCTTTCCAGCAGCTCTGAGGTGAACATCCTGCCAGCCGCAAATCCCCCAAAATGAGAGCTTTTCTTTCCCAGGAGTTGCATCAGAAGCCCCTGAACTGGGGCTCACTGGCCCAGTTGGAGTTGTGTGCCTGTCCTAGAGCCAGAATCACCAGCCAGGCCTGGGCACCGGGCTTCAAGGACCGAGAGGCACGAGTGATGGCCCAGAGGAAAGTCGAGGGGAAGCAGGGCCTGCCTGTGGAGGTGGGCCCTGCTTTGGAGGTAGAATTGAGGTTTTTGTTGTTTAGGGTTTTTTTTTTTTTTTTTTAAAGACAGGGTCTTACTCTGTTGCCCAGGCTGGAATGCAGTGGTGCAATCATAGGTCACTGCAGCCTTGACCCCCTGGGCTCAAACGATCCTCCTGCCTCAGCCTCCTGAGTAGCTGGAGCTACAGGTGCACACCCCCATGCCTAGCTAATTAAAAAAAAAAATTAGTAGAGATGGGGTCTCTCTGTTTTACCCAGGCTGATCTTGAACTCATGGCCTCAAGCGATCTTCCAGCCTCAGCCTCCCAAAGTGCTGGGATTGTAAGTGTGAGCCACCGCACACAGCTGAGATCTTTTCCTACCTGTACATGAAGTGCTTTTTGTTCTTTCTGACGCTTCATATTCCATTGTTTGGATGCAGGGTCATCTCCTGTCCTCTACTGATGGGTATTAGGGTTGTTGCTTGATGCAATGAACAGTCTTATTTATAGTCTGATTGCGCCTGAGTCCAAGCATACAGCTGTAAAAGAAATTCTAGAAATGGAGGTGCTGGAGCAGAGTACGTATATATATGCACTGATAGTCGCTGCGGAATTACCACGGGTCTACCAGCTGTCTCCCTCGGCTGGGCGAGGGAAGGGAGGGGCATCCCAGCCTGCAGCACTGGCTGTCAAGCACTGCTGTGCTGCACGTGTTGCCCGCTGGCTACTGGGAGCCAGCACACTGCGTGGCAGGGCCTCCTTCCAGGCATGTCCCGGGACCTGAGGCCCCCTCTCCCCATGCCCGTCAGTTCCTGTAACATGCAGCAGCAGCTAGAGTGCCTGCGCCTCAGGCCCTTTGTGGGGCTGAGGACTAATCTTAGATGAGATGGGAGATATTTACACACATGCACATGCATGCATGCACAGGCACATGCACACAGGCACATGCACACACATACACGCACACATGCACACGCACATGCACGCACATACATGCACTCGTACAGGCACACATAAATACATGCACACACATACGTGCACACACATACATGCACTCACACGGCACACATAAACACATGCACCTATGCACACACATACGCATGCACACACATACATGCACACACATGCACACGCACACATACACATGCACACACTGGAAAAGGAGGCAGCCTTCTTAGGATGCATCACAGGTGAGGGGTTGAGCTGGTCGGGGGGGTGACTTTCTCTTCTTCGTCCCCACTCTGAGCTCCCCTCTCCTACTGGGGTCATCACATCAGCCTGCAGCCAACCTCCCACCCTTCCAGGCCCGCCTCTGCATGGTCGCCAGAGTGATTTCTTCTCTCTGACACACAAACCTTTCTTGTTTTTTATAATTTAATTTAAAGTATTTTTATTATGCAATATTTTAAACATGCAGAAAATCATTTAACAGACACCCATGTGCCCACCGCCAGCTTTAACAGATGTTAACATTTTGCTTTGTTTGCTTCAGCTCTCCCTCTTTCCTTCACTTTTAAAGAAAGAAAATGTTAGAGATACAACCGAAGCGACTCCTCAGCCATCACCCTGCCTTCCCGTCCCTCCTTCCCCACAGGCTGCTGCTCTCTGGACAGACCTGACCCTGCCTTTCGCCTGTGGAGGGAGCCTGGCCACAGCTCCCCAGCTTACCTTCTCCTGAAACCCCCAACTCCTGGCCCCCAACTCAGTGAATTTCTGATTGTCCTTCAAGACTGAACTCAGGGCTAGGTGCGGTGGCTCACACCTGTAATCCCAACAGTTTGGGAGGCTGAGGCAGGCAGATCACCTGAGGTCAGGAGTTGGAGACCAACCTGGCCAACATGGTGAAACCCCATCTCCACTAAAAATACAAAAATTAGCCAGGCGTTGTGGCAGGTGCCTGTAATCACAGCTGCTCCTCTGGAGGTTGAGAGAGGAGAATCGCTTGAACCCAGGAGGCAGAGGTTGCAGTGAGCCAAGACTGCACCACTGCACTCCAGCCTGGGCGACAGAGCAAGACTCCATCTCAAAAAAAAAAACAAAAAAACACTGAACTCAGATGAGCCTCTGACATCCTCCAGTGGTTCCTTACCTGCTCCAAGTGCCATTGCCCAACATGTTTCTGTCATAACACACAATAAAAATGATATGATGGGCCGGACATGGTGACTCATGCCTATAATCCCAGCACTTTGGGAGGCTGAGGCAGGAGGATCACTTGAGCCTAGGAGTTCAAGATCAGCCTGGACAACATAGGGAGACCCTGTCTCTATAAAAACAAATTACAAATTAGCCAGGCATGCTGGCATGCACCTGTAATCCCAGCTGAGGTGGGAGGATCACTTGAGCCCAGGAGGTCAAGGCTAGAGTGAGCCCCACTGCACTCCAGCCTGTGTGACAGAGCAAGACTCTGTCTCAAAAAAAAAAAAATTCCATGGCTCTTGCCTCCTTTGACAGTAACCCCATCCCATGTCATGTTTAGCTTCCTGTATCTGTCACAGCACAGAGCTGGGCACATAGTGGACCCTAAAGCCATCTTTGCTTGCTGGAAAGACGCCTGGCCCCAGTATTGTAGGCACTGAAAAAATAACGGTTGAATAAATAATTCTGAGTGTTCTAGCAACACTTATTGCCCCCCAGTGTTTAGGTGGCCACCAGGTCACCTCGTCTCCTGGTTGTGTCGTGAGTTGTCATCCTTTCTGTTTCAAGTGTGCCATTTCCGAATGACCACCCGCACCATCCCTGCAGCCTGTGGACTCTCAAAACCCAGTCGCTCCCACTGGGAAGTAAAGGACCAGCTGTTCTGATGGCTCAAAAACCTTCAGCCGTTTGCAATTTTATGATTCGTAAAATCATGAATCAGGAATATAGGAAAAGCCAAAATCTGTCACTGTAAGCAGCTAAGTGCTAAATTAAGAAGTTGCAAAGCTCGGCCGGGCGCGATGGCTCACGCCTGTAATCCCAGCACTTTGGGAGGCTGAGGTAGGTGGATCACCTGAGGTCAGGAGTTTGAGACCAGCTTGACCAACATGGAGAAGTCCCATCTCTACTAAAAAAAGTACAAAATTAGCCGGTCATGGTGGCATGTGCCTGTAATCCCAGCTACTCTGGAGGCTGAGGCGGGAGAATCACTTGAACCCAGGAGGTAGAGGTTGCGGTGAGCTGAGATCACGCCATTGCAGTCTGGCCTGGGAGACAAGAGCGAAACTGTTTCACACACACACACACAAAAGAAGAAGTTGCAGAGCTCTTCATCTCTGTGAAGTGCAATCTGACTGCCCCATTCAGTAGAGAGAAGGACAGGGGAGGTCATCTCATCCATCCCCCTGCCTGGGGTAAGGCCATGCCCACAAGATTTCCCACAGAAGAAAATTTGCCTGGTGTGTGTGGCATTCTTTGAAGCATGTCCGCTCTGGAAAATGCGTTTTTCTGGTAAAGCTATGCCCACCATACCTTGGTAGAAACGTGTTTCGTCTGTCCACTTTTAAACCATTACTTTAGTCAGCATTGAGCACCTGTGCTGGCGAATCCACTCAGCCCAGAGCAGCACCCAGCCACGTGGCACTCCTGGGGCATGAAGGGTCACTAGACAGTCAAGGCCAGAGATGGAGAGCGAGGAGTCTGGCCTGATCGGCCGGAGTCCCGCAGTAGCTCCCTCTCTGGTCTCCTGCACATGCCCCATCCTCCCGTCCATTCTTCATGAGACAGCCGCAGTGTTCTCCGCAGATTGCCAATCTGTTGTCCCTCTGCCAGCGTCTGCCTCCATTGGGAACCCAGTGAGAAGCAGATCTCCCTCAAGGATTTAACCAAAGGGAGTTAATGCCACTAACAGAGGTGTGGGGAGCTTGTAGGAACTGTGTGGGAAGATGCTGCATGCAGGGACTAGCCAGGGCAGGAGCCTTATACCCACCCCCAAGGCTTGATGGGCTCAGAGGGAGACAGGAGAAGTTTCTGAAAGCTGGTGAGAGCTATGGCCCTGGGAGAGGGGCAGCCCAACAGGAGCAGTAGCTGTAAGGGACCAAAAATGACAGCCATTGATGCTATCATCACAGCCCCTCAGGGAGGAAGAGAAGAGAAAGAAATACTCCAGCCTCTCTCCTCCTGTCTTCCCATCCCCTGCCAGTGCTTGCCATTGGCCAAACTCCCAGGGCACAGGAACCCAGGTGACACGGCTGGAGAGATCTTCCTTCCTGAGCACAGAGCAGGGCAGAGAATGGCAGACTGGATCAGAGGAGGCAGACGGAATCGTTTCACCACCAGATCGGATCATTAAATGGTTGCCTGCTCTCATGATAAGGATTGGAAGTGCTAAGCCACCAGGGCCCCGTGTGGCCTGGCCTCTGGTGACCTCACGGCCTCCTTCTGGGCTCTGCCCACCGTGGCCTTCCCTAGTCGGCCACTACCTGTGCTGCACCCCCTGGCTGCAGCACTCTCCCCCAGCTCTTCCTCTGGTTCCACTCAGCCTTTAGTTCCCAGCTTCATCGTCACTTCCTCAGAGAGGCCCTCCCAGATTCTCCCTGTCCAAATCAGGTCTTTCTCTAGTTTTGTCATAACACGCCCTGTTCCCTTTCCTCGTCTTTGTGAGTTTATCTCAGTGTGTTGATTTAGTATGTCCCTCCTCCTGGGCTAGAAGCTCTGGGAAGGCAGGGACCACGTTATCCCCAATGCCCAAGAGCATGGAGTCCAGGACGTGCTTGTCAAACAAATGGATGAGTGTCGCACTGTCACCTTTGTCAAGAGTTGGGGGTAAGGGGAGGGAATCAACAAAACCTGGGCAAGCGTGACGTTGGGTTGGAGTTTCATGGAGTATTTTTAATCCATAATCTATTTTTTAAAATTATCCTACAGTTGGAAGAGAAACAGTAGGAATTCTGTCTTGACACTGTACTGACAAATAGAGATTTTAATCAAGGATGAAAATACCATGCATTTTTAGGAAAACATAGTTAACTTATTGCATCATCTTGTGCCATTAAGAAATATAAAGAGACCGGGCATGGTGGCTCACACCTGTAATCCCAGCACTTTGGAAGTCCCAGGCAAGCAGATCATGAGGCCAGGAGTTCAAGACCAGCCTGACCAACATGGTGAAACCCCATTTCTAGAAGAAGAATAAAAAAAAAAAGAAAGAATTAAAAAAACAGAAAAAGAAACCTCGTCTCTACTAAAAATACAAAAATTAGCCGGGCATGGTGGTGCATGCCTGTAATCCCAGCTACTCAGGAGGCTGAGACAGGAGAATCGCTTAAACTTGGGAGGCTTGAACCCAGGAGGCGGAGGTTGCAGTGAGCTGAGATCACACCACTGCACTCTAGCCCGGGCAACAGAGCGGCAAGACTCTGTCTCAAAAGAAAGAAAGAAAGAAAGAAAAGAGCAGGCTGGGTGCATTGGCTCACACCTGTAATCCCAGCACTTTGGGAGGCCAAGGCAGGCAGATCACTTGAGGCCAGGAATTCAAGAGCAACCTGGCCAACGTAGTAAAACCCCATCTCTACCAAAAATACAAAAATTATTAAAAAAAAAAAAAAATACAAAAATTAGCCAGGCATGGTGGTGCGCGCCTGTAATCTCAGTTACCCTGGAGACGGAGGCGGGAGAATTGACTGAACCTGGGAGGTGGAGGCTGCAGTGAGCTGAGATCTTGCCACTGCACTCCAGCCTGGGTGACAGAGCGAGGCTCCATCTCAAAAAATAATAATAAAAGAAACATGAAGAACATAACTCACCTGCCCTCAGTGAATATTCTGGCAGGTGCCTTGGCCTTTTTGTGCACTTTTAGCAATAATCTGCCCAGAGGCCACCGAGCCTCTATTTAATTTGGTCATCAGAGCATCACATCCAAGATATTCATCAAATCTCCAAATGTGACTCATCAACAGATCTTCTCCCTGTCCGGGCTCAGGGCTCCTTCCGCCCAGAAGCCTCAATGGGTGGAGAGCCTGGTTACCTCTCCTGCTTCTGCACCTTGTACTTCTCCTCCTCCCAACCCTGCTCACTGCCAGGTTCTGACCCATCCAGGGTTGGAGTGCAGGGAGGAAAAGGGAGGCAAGGAAGTGCCATGTGGATTGCGGCTGGAGCTGGCTGGCTGCTCGCCGGGCTTTTCCAGGGCTTCCTACACAGGCAGGAGACAGATCCCAGTCCCCTCGCTGCTGTAAGGATCACCTTGGGGCTGGGCGCGGTGGCTCATGCCTGTAATCCCAGCACTTTGGGAGGCCAGGGCAGGTAGATCACTTGAGGTCAGTAGTTCAAGACCAGCCTGACCAACATGGTGAAACCCTGTCTCTACTAAAAATACAAAATTAGCCGGGCGTGGTAGCAGGTGCATGTAATCCCAGCTACTTGGGAGGAAGAGGCAGGAGAATTGCTTGACCCAGGGAGGAGGCGGTTGCGATTAGCTGAGATTGCGCCATTGTATTCCAGCCTGAGCTACAGAGTGATACTCCATCTCAGGAAAAAAAAAAAAAAAAAAGCATTACCTAGGGGACCCCTCCTGCTGGGGGTTGGGTAGGGAGAGAATGGGACTCATCCCCCAGCTTTCTCCACAAGTTCCTTTTCTCTCTCCATAGTTTACATAGTGGGAAATGAGGTATAAGAGTTTAGGGGAATGGAGTTTTCAGATCATTTTCTCTTTTTTTTTCTTTTTGACACAGTGTCTCTCTCTGTCGCCCAGCCTGGAGTGCAGTGGCTCATTCTTGGCTCACTGCAACCTCTGCCTCCTAGATTCAAGTGATTCTCCTGCCTCAGCCTCCCGAGTGGCTAGGACTATAGGTGTGTGCCACCACACCAGGCCTTATTTTCTCTTTACGTTCTCCTGAGTTGCTATCCTATTTCTATCATCATAGTGCCTCCGTCAAATCCGAAACAGGAAGAGTTCCATTCTAACTTCCTATTACAATGAACTTCCTTTATTTTTTTTTTCTTCTTTAAACCTCAGCATCTACCAGAGGAATGCAATGAATTTTCAAAATAACCTTTGTTGAGAAGACTTACAAGGTATACTTGTGTCACACAAGTGTTCAAAAGAACTAAACCTCGTAAACATTCTACATCAGTCAGCTATTTGTGCGGTAAAGCTGTATAACAAACCACCCCAGAGCTCAGTGACAAACATTAATGTTTCTTTCTGGTTCACACATCTGGGTGTCTGCTGGAGTTTGGCTGGACTTGGTTCCAGGTCTGCTCCAGAGGTCCCTCATCTTCTGGGACCAGTAGACTACTTGGGGTCTGTTCACCCACAGTGATGGCAGGTGCTTAGGAGTCAGTCTCCCTACCCGAACACACACACACACACACACACACGCACACATACACACACACACACTCTTCAAGCCTTTAACTTGGAAGCCGTTGGCCAGATCAAGTCACATGACCAAGATCCATGGGGTGTGCCTGCCTCGGAAGGTGGAGAGGAGGGGGTGGATTTTTTTTTTTTTAATATCTTCCCCAATTTAAATCTTTTTAAATCTTTTAATTTAAAAGTAAACTTTAGGCTGGGCGCGGTGGCTCACGCCTGTAATCCTAGCACTTTGGGAGGCCAAGGCAGGCAGATCACCTGAGGTCGGGAGTTCGAGACCAGCCTGACCGACATGGAGAAACCCCATTTCTACTAAAAATACAAAATTAGCCAGGCGTGGTAGTGGGCACCTGTAGTCCCAGCTACTCGGGAGGCTGAGGCAGGAGAATCGCTTGAACCCAGGAGGCAGAGGTTGCCGTGAGCCGAGACCGCGCCACTACGCTGAGAGAGTGGATTTTTGCCAAACTGTAATCTGATCTGCCACACAGTCTAAGTGTATTTAAAACAAGAATAACTGGACAGTTCTTGGGGAGTTACCCTTTGATGTCAGAGGATGTTCAGGCATCTGCTTTAGAGAAAATGTGTATGTGCCCTAACACTTTTTTGTTGGTTTTTTTGTTTTTTTTTTTTTTTTTTTGAGACATAGTCTCGCTCTGTACCCCAGGCTGGAGTGCAGTGGTGCCATCTCGACTCACTGCAGCCTCCGCCTCCTGGGTTCACACTGTTGTCCTGTCTCAGCCTCCCGAGTAGCTAGGACTACAGGCACCCACCACCACGTCCAGCCAGTTTTTTTGTATTTTTAGTAGAGACAGGGTTTCACCATATTGGTCAGGATGGTCTCGAACTCCTGACCTCAGGTGATCTGCCCGCCTCCGCCTCACAAAGTGCTGGGATTACAGGTATGAGCCACTGCACCCAGCTGACTTTTTATTAGATTTCGAATCTGGTTAGCCAGCAACTTACTAATTAGACGTGGGCTTTCATTCTTCAGAAGAAAACCATTTGGCTGGGTGTGGTGGCTCACACCTGTAATCCCAACACTTTGGGAAGCCCAGGAGGTAGGATGACTTGAGCCCAGGAGTTTGAGACCAGCCTGGGCAACATAGTGGTACCTCCTCTCTACAAAAAATAAACAAGATTGCCTGGGTATGGTGGTGTGAGCCTGTAGTCCCAGCTACTTGGGAGGCTGAGGCAGGAGGATTGCTTGCGGACAGGAGGTCAAAGCTGCAGTGCGCTATGATTGCGGTAAAGCTGTATAACAAACCACCCCAGAGCTCAGTGACAAACATTGCACTCCAGCCTGGGTGACAGAGTGAGACCTGTCTGAATAAAACAAAACAAACAAAAAAACCCTATTCCTATTTTTTGATCGAATATTTTCTTTCTAAAGTGTCTTAGTGCCTTTCTTCCCACCTTCTAAATAATCTCTCCCTCCACAGTATGGCTGTGACCCGATCCAAAGACGCTCCTCCTTTCGGCCCCCCCATCCCCAGTGGAACCACATTCCGCAAATCCGACGTCTTCAGAGACTTCTTGCTGGCCAAGGTGATTAACGCTGAGAATGCCGCGCACAAGTCCGACAAGTTCCACACCATGGCCACCAGGACCCGCCAGGAGTATCTCAAGGACCTGGCCGAAAACTGTGTCTCCAACACCCCCATCGACTCCACTGGCAAATTCAACCTCATCTCCCTGACCTCCAAGAAGAAGGAAAAGACAAAAGCACGGGCCGGCGCTGAGCAGCACAGCGCAGGGGCCATCGCCTGGAGGGTGGCAGCCCAGGACTACGCCCAGGGGGTGGAAATCGACTGCATTTTGGGAATTTCCAATGAGTTTGTGGTGCTCCTGGACCTACGCACCAAGGAGGTGGTGTTCAACTGCTACTGCGGGGATGTCATTGGCTGGACTCCAGACTCCTCCACACTCAAAATATTCTATGGACGAGGGGACCACATCTTCCTACAGGCGACAGAGGGCTCTGTGGAGGACATAAGGGAGATCGTGCAGAGACTGAAGGTAAGGGCAAGAGCCTGGCAACAGGGCGGCGGTTTGTATGGTTTCGGCCTCAGGAACCACTGAAATATCTCCCTAGCCCAGTCAGTTAGGCTAAGACATGCACTGGCCCCAAGAGAATCACAGTTGTCACTGACACACTAGACATCTTGTGGGTTCTGCAGCTAGGTTCTTCCTCTGGAAGATTTTGTGCCAGAGATCTAAGGATCTTCATGCTGTTACCTTGGAAAGACAAGAGATACTTATTAACCTTGGACATTGATAGAAAGTACAAGTTTAAGCTTAGGTTAAAAATGTAGGCCAGGCCGGGCACAGTGGCTCATGCCTGTAATCCCAGCACTTTGGGAAGCCGAGGTGGGCAGATCAGGAGGTCAGGAGATCGAGACCATCCTGGCTAACACGGTGAAACCCCGCCTCTACTAAAAATACAAAAAAAATTAGCCAGGTGTGGTGGCGGTCGCCTGTAGTTACAGCTACTTGGGAGGCTGAGACAGGAGAATGGCGTGAACCCGGGAGGTGGAGCTTGCAGTGAGCAGAGATCACACCACTGCACTCCAGCCTGGGCGACTGAGCCAGACTCCATCTCAAAAAAAAAAAAAAAAAATGTAGGCCAGGCACCTTGGCTCATGCCTGTAATCCCAGCACTTTAGGAGGCTAAGGTGGTGGATCGCTTGAGCCCAGGAATTCCCAGACCAACCTGGGTAACCATAGTGAGACCCCGTCTACAAAAAAAAAAAAACAAAAAAAAACCAAGAAAATTAGCGAAGCATGATGGTGGTGCATGCCTGTGGTCCCAGCTACTCAAGAGGCTGAGGTGGAGGATTGTTTGAGCCCAAGAGGTTGAGGCCACAGTGGGCTGAGATCACGCCACTGCACTTCAGCCTGGGCAACAGAATGAGACCCTGTCTCAAAAGAGGAAAAAAAAAGTGTAAGAGTACTTTCTATAATAAATAAAATAAAATGAAAAATGTCCAAACCATTAAAGGATAGGGCAGAGGGGAGAGGAGGAAAAAATACAAGAAAACACAAAGGAACATAAAATTATATGGCAGGAATGAGTTCCATGTTAGTAATCACAGTAAATGTGAATGGTTTAACTTGCCCTATTAAAAGACAAAGACTCACAGTCTAGGTAGAAATCTTCCCCTAAACCCCTTGTGGACAAACCAAGAGTGGCAGATTGGTGACAGCTGAGTTGCTGTCTGCCTGAAGCATTGTGCTGAGAAGTACTCAGGCACCATCTAAGCTCCACGAGAAAGAAGACTGGTCAGTGATTGCCTCTGCAGTGGGTTTGGCAGAACGGCGTGGCATGCATGCTAAATAGAGATAGCATATAACACAGCAGTTCAGAGCACAAGATCTAGAGTCAGAAGGCCTGGCTTCAAGTCCCAGCACTGCCACTTACCAGCTGCATGACCTTGAGCCAAGTTATTTAGCTTCTTTGTGATTCAGTTTCTTCATCTGAAAAGCAGGAACAAGAATCATTCTGCATTGCTGGGTGCAGTGGCTCATGCCTATAATCCCAACACTTTGGGAGGCCAAAGAGAAAGGATTGCTTGCGCCCAGGAGTTTGAGACCAGCCTGGGCAATATAGTGAGACCGTGTTTCTAAAAAAAATTTTTAAATAAATTAGCCGAGGCAGGCGGATCACAGGGTCAGGAGATCAAGACCATCCTGGCTAATACAGTGAAACCCCATCTCTACTAAAAATACAAAAAATTAGCCGTGCATGGTGGCGGTCGCCTATAGTCCGAGCTACTCGGGAGGCTGAGGCAGGGGAATGGCGTGAACCCAGAAGGCGGAGCTTGCAGTGAGCAGAGATCGCGCCACTGTACTCCAGCCTGGGTGACAGTGCGAGACTCTTTCTCAAAAAATAAAACCAAAAAATAAATTAGCTGGGCATGGTGGTGCACGCTTGTGGCCTCAACTATTCAGGAGGCTGAATGGGATGATCACTTGAGCCCAGGAGTTTGAGGCTGCAGCGAGCTGTGATCACACCACTGCACTCCAACCTCAGCAACAAAGACCCCAACTCAAAAAAAAAATGAAAAAGTGACTAGGCGCGGTGGCTCACACCTGTAATCCCAGCACTTGGGGAGGCCGAGGTGGATGGATTATTTCAGGTCAGGAGTTCGAGACGAGCCTGGCCAACATGGTAAAACCCCATCTCTACTAAAAATACAAAAATTAGCCAGGCGTGGTGGTACACACCTGTAATCCCAGCTACTCGGGAGGCTAAGGGAGGAGAAATGATTGAACCCGAGAGGCAGAGGTTGCAGTAAGCCGAGAGTGAGCCACTGTACTCCAACCTGGGTGACAGAGCAAGACTCTGTCTCAAAACAAACAAACAAAAGCAAACTCCAGTGTTTCTCCCCACCCCTCTCAGAGGTTTCCTGACTTCGTAAAACAGGAAAGGTTTTGAGTAAAACCTCTACTCAAATAAGGTTTTAGGGAAAAAAAGGTCAAGTCCATCCCTCCGTTTGCGGATGTCAGAGCCTTGGCATCAGCCTGGGCTCCACTCTCTCTCATGCCCACATTCGTCAGCTCCACTTCCGTAGGCAGACGCCAACCACCTCTCCCACAGCCCCCACGCTGGCGCCAGCCAACCTGGTCTCTCCCAGACACTTTAGGTAGTGCCCTTTCTGGTCCTTCTTGCCTCTGCCCTTGCTTCTCTGTGGCCTGTTCTCGACATGGTAGTGAGAGCAATCTGATCACATCACCTCTCTGCTCTAAACCCTCAGGTCACTCTAGGTTAAAGCCTCAGTCCTTATCGAAGCCCATGAGGCTGGGTGTGACCTGACTCCCTGTCGACTTGTCTGACCTCATGTCCCTGTTGCTGTCTCTGCCCCAGCAATGCAGACCTCTGGGATTTCATGTGCATGCTAGGATGGTGTCCGGCCTCAGGGCCTTTGTACTGCCTGTGCCTCTCGCTGGAACACTGCTCTGATCACCACATGGCTCGCTCCCTTTCCTCCTACAGGCCTTTGGTCACATGTTGCCTTGTCAGTGAGGCCTTGTTATCTAAGATTGCACACCCCCCCCCTCCGGCTTGGAGCACATTCTCCCACTTTGCCTGCTTAACCACCGTCTGCCACGCACTGTGTTACGTGTTCACTGCCATGTCCTCAGCACCTAGGCCAGCATCTGGTGCACAGTAGCCGCTGAGTGAGCAGGAACCGAGTGTAGGCACGAATGCATTGTACGCTGCAACAGCCATAATAGCGAGCTTCAAGTAGGCGCCAGCCGTGCGTCAGACCCTGCTCAGCACCTTGGGTGGTTTTGCGTCTCTTGCTCGCAAAAGCCTGATGAGGTAGATACCATTCTCCTCCTCACTTTGCAGATGAGGAAACAGGCCCAGAGATACCTTGACTTGCCCAGAGCCCAAAGAGCCTGGGTTTTTGGATTTTTCATTTTGTTTTGTTTTTTGAGACGGAGTCTTGCTGTGTCCCCCAGGCTGGACTGCAGCAGTGCGATCTCAGCTCACTGCAACGTCCACCTCCCGGGTTCAAGCAATTCTCCTGTCTCAGCCCCCCAAGTAGCTGGGACTATAGGCGCCCGCCACCACACCCAGCTAATTTTTGCATTTTTAATACAGATGGGGTTTTGCCATGTTGGCCAGGCTGTTCTCGAACTCCTGGCCTCAAGTGATCCACCCGTCTTGGCCTCCCAAAGTGCTGCGATTACAGGCCTGAGCCACTGTGCCCGGCCAAGCCTGGGTTCTTAAACGCTAGGCTACTCCACCTCCCCTAATCCTCACAGCAGCTCGCGTTTTTTAAGCAGCGACCATGCCAGGCACTGTGCCAGGTGACATGTTTTACCCACATCCTCACTGCTACTCTGTCCCACGCCCACCCCCGTTCCTACTGTTGGCGGAGTCCTTTTAGAGCACATTTCCACAGCCATACCCCCACCCCCACCCCCAGTCTCAACGCCCCAGAACCTGCTGGGGAACCAGTGGGCCAGGGAATGGTGACATAAGCCATCTCCCATGAAGGGGCAGGCCCACCTTGAATGACTCATGACAGCAAGTTTCTCTCTTTGTGAAGCACCCACAGGGTACAGATTCCACACTCTCCCCGGCAGGCTGACTTGACTGCCCCAGACATCCTGAACTAATGGTATTCCATCACTGGTTAATTGAGTGAGTGTTACTATGTGCCTGGCCTTGGCCTGGGCAGTACTGGGACGTAGCACTGACCATAACAGACCCAGGCCTACTTTCATGGGGCACCTCTCTGGGACAGATATTAAACACACAGTTACATGTGCCAAGAGCTTGAAAGGGGGGTGTGGAGGATGCCAGGAGAACCTATCAGATGGTGCTGAATCAGACAAGGAGAAGGTCTCAAATCCATGGGTTGGATACAATCCCAGACATATTAAGTTAGTTACCAGAGTTTAACATTTAGAGCAAGCTTGTCCAACCTGCAGCCCAAGACGGCTTTGAATGGCACCCAACACAAATTCATAAACTTTCTTAAAACATTATGACATTAAGAATTTTTTTGTGATTTTTTTTTTTAAGCTTATCAGCTATCATTAGCATTAGTGTATTTCGTGTGAGGCCCAAGACGATTCTTTTTTTTTTTTCTTTGAGACAGAACCTTGCTCTGGTCGCCCAGGCTGGAGTGCATTGGTGTAATCTTGGCTCACTGCAACCTCGACCTCCCAGGTTCAAGCGATTCTTGTGCCTCAGCCTCCCAAGTAGCTGGAATTACAGGCGTGAAACACCATGCCCAGCTAATTTTTGTATTTTTAGTAGAGACGGGGTTTTGTCGTGTTGACCAGGCTGGTCTCAAACTCCTGACCTCAAGCAATCCACCGGCCTAGTTTCCCAAAGTGCTGGGACTAGAGATGTGAGCCATTGCACCTGGCCCCAAGACAGTTCTTCTTCCAGTGTGGCCCAGGGAAGCCGAAAGATTGGACATCCCTGATTTAGAGGATTTTGGCTGGATGCAGTACCTCACGCCTGTAATCCCAGAGCTTTGGGAGGCTGAGGTGAGAGGATTGCTTGAGGCCAGGAGTTCAAGACCAGCCTGGGCAACAGAGCGAGACCCCATCTCTACCAAAAAAAAAAAAAAAAAGCTGGGCACGGTGGCTCTTGCCTATAATCCCAGCACTTTGGGAGGCCGAGGCAGGAGGATCACCTGAGGTCAGGAGTTCGAGACCAGCCTGGCCAACATGGTAAAACCCAGTCTCTACTAAAAATACAAAAAGCTGGGCGTGGTGGGTGGCGCCTGTAATCCCAGCTACTGGGGAGAGGCTAAGGCAGGAGTATCACTTGATCCTGGGAGGCGGAGGTTGCAGTGCGCCGAGATCGCACCACTACACTCCAGCCTGGGTGACAAGAGCGAGACTCCGTCTCTAAAAATAAAAAGAAAAGAAAAGAAAAGAAAGAACACGACGTAGAAGTTTCATCACTTCATATCCTGTTGGTCAAAACTGAGTCATCTGTCCATACCCAGCTACAAAGGAAGCAGAGAAATGTGGTCCCCAACTTGGTGGCCACGTGCCCATCAAAACTCTTTTACAGAGGAGGCCTGGACCTAATTACCAAAAGGCAGAGGCAGGGGGAATGGAAAACAAACAGCATTGGCAGGCCTTGCCACAGCAGTGTTTGCTGAGCTGTTGCCTACTCTCTCTCTCTGGACTCTATGGAAGGTCGGGCCTTCCAAGGAACCGCCCGCGACTCTGAGGGCTGGTGTGGCCTAATTGATTGTGGGCACAGACACACAGGACTTTGCTTAATAACCCACAGCCAAACTCCTTGGACACAAGAGTGACAGCTTCAAAGGGAAGAAGAATTTTGACTCCCAGAGCAGAAGGAATGGGCTAGGACGAATCCAGCCACAGCTTTCTCTTCTGAGGCACTAAGCTACACCTTTGCTTTCAAATGAATTTTACTTTTTTGTGGGTTTTTTTTTGAGATGGAGTCTCACCCTGTCTCCCAGACTGGAGTGCATTGGCGCGATCTCAGCTCACTGCAACCTCCGCCTCCCGGGTTCAAGTGATCTTCCTGCCTCAGCCCCCCAAGTAGCTGGGATTACAGGCGTGCACCACCACGCCCAGCTAATTTTGTATTTTTTTTTACTAGAGATAGGGTTTCACCATATTGCCCAGGCTGGTCTTGAACTCCTGACCTCAGGTGATCCTCCCACCTCAGCCTCCCAAAGTGCTGGAATTGCAGGCATGAGACATGGCACCCAGCCCAATTTTACTTTTTGTTTTTTCTGAGACAGAGTCTTGCTCTGTCGCCCAGGGTGGAGTGCAGTGGCAGGTGATCTCGGCTCACTGCAAGCTCCACCTCCTGGGTTCACGCCATTCTCCTGCCTCAGCCTCCCGAGTAGCTGGGACTACAGGCGCCCGCCACCACACCCAGCTAATTTTTTTTTTTTGT
The DNA here is from genome assembly GCF_003255815.1 of Theropithecus gelada. Classification (NCBI taxonomy): domain Eukaryota; kingdom Metazoa; phylum Chordata; class Mammalia; order Primates; family Cercopithecidae; genus Theropithecus; species Theropithecus gelada. Next base: position 41,975,939 of record NC_037687.1, on the reverse strand, counting down.
ATTTTTGGTAGAGACGGGGTTTCACCAGATAGCCAGGATGGTCTCTATCTCCTGACCTCGTGATCTGCCCGCCTCAGCCTCCCAAAGTGCTGGGATTACAGGCGTGAGCCACCATGCCCGGCCGAATTTTACTTTTTAATTATAGAAAATTGCAAGCATACACTAAAGCAAAAGGAATCATATAAGAAGCCCAGTCTTGACTGGGCACGGTGGCTCACACCTGTAATCCCAGCACTTTGGGAGGCCAAGGCAGGTGGATCACCAGAGGTCGGGAGTTTGAGACCAGCCTGACCAACATGGAGAAACCCCATCTATACTAAAAATACAAAATTAGCACGCCTATAATCCCAGCTACTCGGGAGGCTGAGGCAGGAGAATTGCTTGAACCCGGGAAGTGGAGGTTGCGGTGAGCCAAGATTGCGCCACTGCACTCCAGCCTGGGCAACAAGAGTGAAACTCTGTCTCAAAAAAAAAGAAAAAGAAACCAAATCTTCATCACCAGCCCAGCCTCAGCAGTTACTGACCCATGGCTGATCTTGTTTCTTTCTTCCCTCCCTCTCTTTCCCAATTATTTTGAAGCAAATCCTAGACATCCTATCATTTCATCCGTAAACTCTTCAATATTTATTTCTAAAAGATACAAACTTTTTTTTTTTTTTTGAGACGGAGTCTCGCTCTGCCGCCCAGGCTGGAGTGCAGTGGCCGGATCTCAGCTCACTGCAAGCTCCGCCTCCCGGGTTCACGCCATTCTCCTGCCTCAGCCTCCCGAGTAGCTGGGACTACAGGCGCCCGCCACCTCGCCCGGCTAGTTTTCTGTATTTTTTAGTAGAGACGGGGTTTCACCGTGTCGGCCAGGATGGTCTCGATCTCCCGACCTCGTGATCCGCCCGTCTCGGCCTCCCAAAGTGCTGGGATTACAGGCTTGAGCCACCGCGCCCGGCCTAAACTCTTAAAACATAAGTATCTTGTCATCATACATAAAATAAAAAATGATAATTCCTTATTGTCAAATAAACACATTGTCACCCATGAATGGGCTATAAAATCAATCACAGAGACATAAATTTTTTTTAATTTTTGATTTTAATTTTTATTTTTAAAGACAAGGTCTTGCTCTCACCCTGGCTGGAGTGCAGTGGCACAGTCATTGCTCACTACAGCGTCACTCTCCTGGGCTCAAGCCTGCTTTGCACCTTAGCCTCCCAAGTAGCTGGGGCTGCAAGAGTATGCCACCATGTTCAACTAATTTTTTTTTTTTTTTAGTGGAAAGGAGGTCTTGCTATGTTGCCCAGGCTCATCTTGAATTCCTGGGCTCAAGCAGTCCTCTTGCCTTGGCCTGGGAAAGTGCTGAGACTACAGGGGTGAGGCTCTGCACTCATCCTGAGTTGCAACAGTGTTAAAGGTTAGATGTCTTAGTCCATTTAGCCTGAATATAACAACATACCTTAGACTGGGTAGTTTATAAGCTAGAGAAATTTATTTCTTCGCAGTTCCAGAAGCCAGGAAGTCCAAGATAAAGGCACCTGCAGGTTCAATATCTGGTGAGGGCCCCTTTCAAATTCACAGATGGCACCTTCTTGCTGTCACGGTGGAAGAGGTGAACAAGTTCCTTGGGCCTCTTTTTTTTTTTTTTTTGAGACAGTCTCACTCTGTCGCCCAGGCTGGAGTGCAATGGCGCGATCTTAGCTCACTGCAACCTCCACCTCCCAGATTCAAGCGATTCTCCTGTGTCAGCCTTCCGAGTAGCTGGGATTACAGGCATGCACCACCGTGTCAGGCCTCTTTTATATGGGCACTGATCCCCTTTATAAGGGTTCTGCCATAGTAATAGTATGGGAAACCATGAAAAGTGTCACAGTGTGCCTCAGTGAGCAAAGATAAAAGACTATTTTATGAAGCATTGTTTTGGTCATACATGTTTCCCCCACTTTCCAAATTCTCGCCATCCAAATCAGGAACCAAACAGATTCAGTGACATTTTCAGGTAAGTCCTTTACCATCCAAACTCTTACTTCTTGCTATCCACACTCAAGAATGTGACAGATTCGAATTGCAAGGAATATTTGTGTCTGTGGGCCTGTGTGTAAAACGCGAATGTGTAGAGTAGTTTGTGACATAAAATTATTCCTTTTCTTGGCCAGGCGTGGTGGCTCACGCCTGTAATCCCAGCACTTTGGGAGGCCAAGACGGGTGGATCACTTGAGGTCAGGAGTTCGAGACCAGCCTGGCCAAAATGGTAAAACCCCGTCTCTACTAAAAATACCAAAATTAGCCAGGCGTGGTGGCACACACTTGTAATCCCAGCTACTCGGAAGGCTGAGGCAGGAGAATCGCTTGAACCCAGGAGGCAGACGTTGCAGTGAGCTGAGATCATGCCGCTGCACTCCAGCCTGGGTGACAGAGTGAGTCTTTGTCTCAAAAATAAATCAATAATGATAAAATAAACAAATACCGCAGCCCAGAGGACATGCCAGCGCCACTCGCAATTCATTGACCAAAACAAGTCCCAGGGCCCCACCCAACCACCAAGCAGCCAGGAAGTGCAATCCCACTGACCCCAAGAAGGAGGGAGGTCGGGGCCTTTGGAGCCATAGCCCATGACTGCCATTGTCTCTGCAAGGTTAGAAGCCACTGGGTCGCATAGCCACATTTCCCCTCCAGAAATCAGGAAGCCGGGCTGGGACCGGGTGCGTGTTCCCCCTTCAGGTCTCCTGCCATCGCCCAGGAAGGTATTAATAGATGGGAGTGAGCAGGTTTTTGACCTCAAAGCGGGGAAACTGACCCAGGCAGCTTCTGAGGCTCGATCCTGCCTGTGGCCTGCAGGTGATGACCAATGGCTGGGAGACGGTGGACATGACACTGCGGCGGAACGGGCTCGGGCAGCTGGGTTTCCATGTGAAGTACGACGGCACGGTGGCCGAGGTCGAGGACTACGGGTTCGCCTGGCAGGCTGGCCTCCGGCAGGGCAGCCGACTGGTGGAGATCTGCAAGGTGGCCGTGGTCACATTGACCCACGACCAGATGATCGACCTGCTGCGCACCTCTGTCACCGTGAAGGTGGTCATCATCCCGCCTTTCGAGGACGGCACACCCCGGAGGTAAGGGCCTCCACCTTTCAGCCGGGTGGTAGGTGGCAGCTCCCAGATCGCTGGCATGAGACCTCCCTGGCACTGTCACTTGAGGTCCCAATAGAGGGGGCATAGGCAGGCCCTTCTAGGCAGGAATAATGGCAACGGTGACAGGATGGGGAGGGCGCATCTACAGAGTGCTTACTGTATGCCAGTTACTGGTTTAGCCCTTCACATATGCACGATCCCATTTAATCTCCACAGTTGCCCTGTGAAGGGAGAACCTCATTCTTCCTGTTTTCTGCATGAAGCACACGATGTTAATAGTCGCTTGCCTGGCCGGGCGCGGTGGCTCAAGCCTGTAATCCCAGCACTTTGGGAGGCCGAGACGGGCGGATCACGAGGTCAGGAGATCGAGACCATCCTGGCTAACACGGTGAAACCCCGTCTCTACTAAAAAAATACAAAAAACTAGCCGGGCGAGGTGGCGGGCGCCTGTAGTCCCAGCTACTCGGGAGGCTGAGGCAGGAGAATGGCGTGAACCCGGGAGGCGGAGCTTGCAGTGAGCCGAGATCACGCCACTGCACTCCAGCCTGGGCGACAGAGCGAGACTCCGTCTCAAAAAAAAAAAAAAAAAAAATAGTCGCTTGCCTGTGGGCCCCCCACACTTCATTCATTTGTTCAAAATGTGTTTATTGAGCCCCTGCTATGTGCAAGCTCTGTTCAAAGTGACCACAACAAAGTGCCTGCTCCTTTGGGGTTTGTGTTCTACAGGGAAAGACAGGCCGTGAAGAAATAGGTGTGTCATACAGGATCAGGTAGTGCGAAGTCTCAGAAGGGAATTAAAGCCGGGTAACGAAGGGGCTGCAGCACAGTGGGAGAGCTGCTTACAAGGCGGGCAGAGAAGGCTCCATGGGGAGGCAGCCATGTGGTTTTCTGGTCAGCGGGCTCCTGATGGGAGCTGGCCAGGGCACAGCCTCCCCAGTGTACATAGGTGGTGCGTTCTGGAGTGCAGGGAGGCCGGTGTGGCTGGAGCAGAGCAAGCAGGAGTGAGAGCTGGGAGCAAAGGACAGAGAGGTGACCAGGCAGATGGTGTGGGCTTCCTGAGCCATGGGAGAAGCTTAGGTTTTATTCCACGCACACTGGGAAGCTGGTAGGTGACTTATTTCTTTTGTTTTGTTTTTTTTGTTTTGTTTTAAGATGGAGTCTCGATCTGTCACCCAGGCTGGAGTGCAGTGGCGTGATCTCAACTCACTGCAACCTTCACCTCCTGGGTTCAAGCGATTCTCCTACCTTAGCCTCCCGAGTAGCTGGAACTACAGGCGCATGCCACCACACCCAGCTAATTTTTGTATTTTTAGGAGAGTCGGAATTTCACCATGTGGCCCAGACTGTCTTGAATTCCTGACCTCAGGTGATCTGCCTGCCTCAGCCTCCCAAAGTGCTGAGCCTCCCCAGGCTGTTTCATTTTTTAATGGAACATCTCAAACATAAAGTGTATTACAAGTATCAAAACATATCATGTACCCCATAAATATATACACCTACTATGTACCCACCAAAATTAAAAAGAAATAAGGCTGGGCGCAGTGGCTCACGCCTGTAATCTCAGCACTCTGGGAGGCCGAGACGGGCGGATCACGAGGTCGGGAGATGGAGACCATCCTGGCTAATACGGTGAAACCCCGTCTCTACTAAAAAATACAAAAAATTAGCCAGGCGTAGTGGCAGGCGCCTGTAGTCCCAGCTACTCAGGAGGTTGAGGCAGGAGAATGGCATGAACCTAGGAGGCAGAGGTTGCAGTGAGCCGAGATCACGCCACTGCACTCCAGTCTGGGAGAGAGAGCAAGACTCTGTCTCAAAAAAAAGAAATAAAATAAATAAAAGGAAATATCCTACTGGGGGGAACAAAAGTATACTGGGCCCTCTGAGCACTTACCAACATGCGGCCAGGTTTTCGTTTTTTTGTTGTATTATCTCCATATCCTCTTCCTGCCCCACCTGTCACCTTAGATTATCTAAAACCATTCCAGATCCTGGAATGTGCCTCTATACAATAAAGACCTTTTTAAAAAAATTACACCTAACAAATTTAGCAGTAATTTCATGTATTTCTTGTTTTTTGTTTGTGTTTTATTTATTTATTTTATTAATTTTTTTTTTTTTTTTTTTTTTTTTTTGGAGATGGAGTCTCACTCTGTTGCCCAGGCTGGAGTGCAGTGGCACCGTCTCGGCTCAGTGCAACCTCCACCTCCCGGTTCAAGCGATTCTCCTGCCTCAGCCTCAGCCTCCCGAGAGGCTGGAACTACAGACATGTGCCACCATGCCCAGCTAATGTTTGTATTTTTTGGTAGAGACAGGGCTTCCCCATGTTGGCCAGGCTGGTCTCAACTCCTGACCTCAAGTGATCTGCCTGCGTGGGCCTCCCAAAGTAAAGTACTGAGATTACAGGCTTGAGCCACCACACCTGGCCTTAACAGTATTTTCTTTTTCTTTCTTTCTTTTTTTTTTTTTTTTTTTTTGTGAGATGGAGTCTCGCTCTATTGCCAGGCTAGAGTGCATTGGCGCTATCTTGGCTCACTGTAACCTCTGCCTCCCGGGTTCAAGCGATTCTCCTGCCTCAGCCTCCCAAGTAGCTGGGACTACCAGCACGTGCCACCATGCTCAGCTAATTTTTGTATTTTTAGTAGACACGGGGTTTTGCCGTGTTGTCCAGGATGGTCTCAATCTCTTGACCTCGTGATCCGTCCGCCTCGGCCTCCCAAAGTGCTGGGGTTAACAGGCGTGAGCCACTGCGCCCAGCCAACAGTAATTTCTTAGTGTCAACTATCTAGGCTGGGTTCACACCTATAATCGTAACACTTTGGGAGGCTGAGGTGGGAAGATCACTTGAGGCCAAGAGTTCAAGACCCAGCCTAGCCAACACAGTGAGACCCCCATGTCTGCATCTCTGCCCAAAGGAAAAAAAAAAAATTAGTGCAGTTGTAACCCCAGCTATTTTTAGGCTGAGGTAGGAGGATCACTTGAGCTCAGGAAGCTGAAGCTACAGAAAGCCATGATTGTGCCACTGCACTCCAGCCTGGGCAGCAGAGGGAGACCTCATCTCTTTGTTTTTTTTAAACAGTTGTTCATCAGAATTCTCCTATTAGGCAGGGTACGGTGGCTCACGCCTGTAATCCCAGCACTTTGGGAGGCCAAGGCAGGCGGATCACCAGGTGGGAGTTCAAGACCAGCCTGAACCAAGCTGGAGTTCAAGACCAGCCTCACCAACAGGGAGAAACACTATCTCTACTAAAAATACAAAATTAGCTGGGCGTGGTGGCACATGCCTGTAATCCCAGCTACTCAGGAGGCTGAGGCAGGAGAATTGCTTGAATCCGGGAGGCAGAGGTTGCAGTGAGCTAAGATTGCGCCATTGTACTCAGCCTGGGCAACAAGAATGAAGCTCCGTCTCAACAAAAAAAGAATTCTCCTATTGCATTTGATTGATCTCTCGAGGCTCTTTTTTTTTTCCTTTGAGACAGAGTCTCGCTCTGTTACCCAGGCTAGAGTGCAGTGGCACAATCTCGGCTCACTGCAACCTCCGCCTCCTAGGTTCAAGTGATTCTCCTGTGTCAGCCTCCTGATTAGCTGGGACGACAGGCGTGCAGCACCATGCCTGGCTAAATTTCATGTTTTTCGTAGAGACGGGGTTTCACCATGCTTCCCAGGCTGGTCTTGAGCTCCTGACCTCAGGTGATCTGCCCGCCACAGCCTCCCAAAGTGCTGGGATTACAGACATGAGCCACTGCACCTCGCCTTTTCCTTGCAGTTTATTTTGGAAAGAAACCAGGTCACCTGTCCTTGGAATTTCCCACTTCCTGGCTTTAGCTGGCTGCCTCCCCATGGTGTTCTTTAGCCTGTTGCTCCACCACTGGTATTTTCTGTAAACTAGAGTCAAAGATGGAAGCTTGCTAAGGCCCCAGTGTGATGTCTTTCGGCCAGCACTCCTAGGTATGCATCTGCAAGAAGGCACTGCGTGCCTGGTGTCCCTCTGCAAGTGACACTAAAGGCGAGCATAGGCTTCAGACAGCAGCACCTAGCATCACCACATGTCCCCTTCAGCCCTGTTTCACAGCCAAGCAGCCACTGCTAGGCACTGCCTAGATCCATCATTTCATGACAGCTTGCAGACGAGTGCCATCTTCATTCTGTCGTTCCTTCTTCATGTATTGGTTGGAATGCTTCTAAAAAGAGCTTTCTTTCTGTAACCGTTCAGTTACCCTGAGGTATAATTTGTACAGAGAAGGCAAGATAAAAACAGTTTTCAGAATAATGAGTTGGTCCCTAGCAACCTCCAGAAGTGACCAATGAGAGAGATGCTCCATGTTCCCAGCTCTGGAAGGAGTGCACAGAGGACAGCTGAGGCCTTGGCCTCATGGAGTGAGGCCCCAGTGGGTCAGGGGAGACAAACAGTAAACAAGTAAATGAATGAGATGATTTCAGATCACAGAGTGGGAGGCAGGAGAGCATAGCGGGGGAGGCAGGCTCTGCAGTGAGGCAGGCTGTCTAGGTTTGAATCCCAGCTCTTCCCCTTGTTACCTGCAACCCTAGGGAAGTGGCCTCACCACCCTGTGCCTGGTTTCCTCATTTGTAAAACAAGGACAAGAACGTCCTTTCCACAAGAGCGTTTGTGAAGTTGAAGAGATCCAACTTGTAAAGCACATAGGACAGGCCAGACCCAGTGAATGGCTTGTGACTGTGGAGTGCTGGTGGCTCTCAGCACTTTTGGAGGCCAAGGCCAGAGGATCACTTGAGCCCAGCAGTTTGAGACCAGCCTAGGCAACATAGCAAGACCTCGCCACTACAACAATTTTTTTTTGTTGTTGAGACAGAGTTTTACTCTTGTTGCCCAGACTGCAGTGCGGTGGCATGATCTTAGCTCACTGAAAGCTCCACCTCCTGGGTGCAAGCAATTCTTCTGCCTCATCCTCCTGAGTAGCTGAGACTACAGGCATGCACTACCACACCCGGCTAATTTTTGTATCTTTAGCAGAGACAGGGTTTCACCATGTTGGCCAGGCTGGTCTCAAACTCCTGACCTCATGTGATCCGCCCGTCTCAACTTCCCAAAGTGCTGGGATTACAGTGTGAGCTACCACACCCAGCCCAAATTTTTAAAAATTAGCTAGGTGTGATGGCACATGCATGTAGTCTCAGCTACTCAGGATGAGGTAGGAGGCTGAGACTGCAGTAAGCCATGATCACACCGCTGCACTGAAGCTTTCTCAAAAAAAAAAAAAAAAAAAAAAGCCACGTTCGGTGGCTCACGCCTGTAATCCCAGCACTTTGGGAGGCCAAGGCAGGCGGATCACAAGGTCAGGAGTTCAAGACCAGCCTGGCCAATATGGTGAAACCCTGTATCTACAAAAAATACAAAAATTAGCCGGGCATGGTGGCGCACGCCTGTAATCCCAGCTACTCAGGAGACTGAGGCAGGAGAATCACTTGAACCCAGGAGGCGGAGGTTGCAGTGAGCTGATTGCGCCACTACACTCCAGCCTGGGTGACAGAGCGAGACTCCATTTCAGGAAAAAAAAAAAAAAAAAATGGGACAGTACTTGGCCTATAGGAGGCGCTTGAGAGACACTGGTGCTGAGGTGCTGGATGTGAGGACTATAAAGGGCACATAACCACATTGGACAGGGTGGTCTGGGAAGGCCTGAAGGTGAGAGCAAAGGCCCTTGGCTCGGAGACAGACCAGAAAGAGGGCCTGCGTGGCTGCAGCAGATTGAGCCAAGGGGAGGACACAAGATGGGGTGCCGATGAGTACTGTATTCACAGATGACCTTGCTGGGCTCACACCAGGGCTGGTGTGATCTCTGCTTTATAGATGAGAAAACCGAGGCCCAGGGCAAACAAATCATTTTGCCGTGTTGCACAGCTAGTAAGCAGCAAAGAAAATTCAAATCCAGGTTGGCCTGTCTCCATTATACTGTGCGGTCTCCGAAAGCCATCACAAGCTGTTAATACGCGGGCATGCGAGTGATTTCCCCACCCTCACTTTCCTGAGTCGTGCTTGCTCTCTGTTCACTTGGTGGGGGACAGTTCTGAGCAGGCCTAAACCCTGAACCTGAGGGTGTGGCCACCCCTACCCACACCCCCGATGGCTCAGCCTCAGGACTCCAGTCACGCCCCAGGTATCTCCCGTTCCCAGCCCTCTTCCCCTGCCGCCTTTCTCCTCTGCCCGGAGCCAAAGCGCAGCCACACCTGCTCAGATCTCTGCAGGGGCAAGTCAAGGCCAGATAACCCCACAGGCGAATGCCCTGGTGACTACGCCTCTCGGGGAAGGACACGCATCCTTCTCCACACACTCCCATGGGTGCACACGATAAGCCAGCTCGCCCGTCGCATGACTGTCACCCCAAACATGCAGGTAGGGCCAAATGAAACGCAAAGAAAAGTGTGCGGTTCTCCAGCTTTGGGGAAACAGGGCCAGGGAGAGTACAACCAGACAGACGAGTTCTCCCTTCCCTGTTCGGGAGGAAGACCTTCCCTCCTGCTCCGTTTGCAAGGCGGCTGCTGAAACAGGATCTCCCATTTGCAGGGGTGGGCGTGGGTCAGGACTTGGGTGGTTTTTGTTGTTTTTCAAATGCAGAGGTGTGTAGCTGACCTCATTTGCAGGGCTGATAACCCTGGCTTTGGGCTCTCTCCAGCCTCTTGGCTCAAATGTCTGTTGCAGTGAACGCTGAGGAGAGCAGTGAGGACGGGACAGAAGTGCCATCACTGCCACCAGCCAGGCTGCATGGCTTGCACGCCAACCCCATGCTCTCCCTCTCAGACACCGAGGAGAATACACAGTGTCTTCCTCCTACCCCCGGGCCACAAGGCTGAAGTTTTGTTTGTTATGTTTTGTTTTGTTTTTCTTCTTTTTTTTTTTTTTGAGACGGAGTCTCGCTTTGTCACCCAGGCTGGAGTGCAGTGGCACAATCAATCTCGGCTCACTGCAAGTTCTGCCTCCTGGGTTTATGCCATTCTCCCGCCTCAGCCTCCCAAGTAGCTGGGACTACAGACGCCCGCCACCTCGCCCGGCTAGTTTTTTGTATTTTTTAGTAGAGACGGGGTTTCACCGGGTTAGCCAGGATGGTCTCGATCTTCTGACCTTGTGATCCGCCCGTCTCGGCCTCCCAAAGTGCTGGGATTACAGGCTTGAGCCACCGCGCCCGGCCGTTTTTCTTCCTTTTTTTACACGAAGTTTCACTCTCCTTGCCCAGGCTGGAGTGCAGTGGTGCGATTTCAGCTCACTGCAACCTCCACCTCCCGGGTTCAAGCAATTCTCCTGCCTCAACCTCCCAACTGGCTGGGATTACAAAAGCCCACCACCATACCCAACTAATTTCTGTATTTTAGTAGAGATGCTATTTCTCCATGTTGGCCAGGCTGGTCTCAAACTCTAGACCTCGCCGGGCGCGGTGGCTCAAGCCTGTAATCCCAGCACTTTGGGAGGCCGAGACGGGCGGATCATGAGGTCAGGAGATCAAGACCATCCTGGCTAACACAGTGAAACCCCGTCTCTACTAAAAAATACAAAAAATTAGCCGGGCGTGGTGGCGGGCGCCTGTAGTCCCAGCTACTCGGGAGGCTGAGGCAGGAGAATGGCGTGAACCCGGGAGGCGGAGCTTGCAGTGAGCCGAGATCCGGCCACTGCACTCCAGCCTGGGCGACAGAGCGAGACTCTGTCTCAAAAAAAAAAAAAAAAAAAATCAAACTCTAGACCTCAAGCGATCCACCTGCCTCAGCCTCCCCAAGTGCTGGGATTACAGCCATCAGCCCCTGCAGCCGGCCAATATATTGTTAATTGAGAATAGAAAAAAAAAAAAGCAAGATACCATACAGAGGTATAACGTGCTAGTCTTTGTATTACTATTTTATTTTATTTATTTAATTTTTTTTTTTTTTTTTTTTTGAGACGGAGTCTCGCTCTGTCGCCCAGGCTGGAGTGCGGTGGCGCAATCTCAGCTCACTGCAAACTCCGTCCCCCGGGTTCACGCCATTCTCCTGCCTCAGCCTCCCGTGTAGCTGGGATTACAGGCGCCTGCCACCATGGCCGGCTAATTTTTTTTTTGTATTTTTAGTAGACACGGAGTTTCACCGTTTTAGCCAGGATGGTCTCGATCTCCTGACCTTGTGATCCGCCCATCTCGGCCTTCCAAAGTGCTGGGATTACAGGCTTGAGCCACCACGCCCAGCCTATTTAGTTTTTTTGAGATAGTCTCACTCTGTTGCGCAGGCTAGAATGCAGTGGTGTGATCATGGCTCACTGCATCCTTGACCTGCCAGGCTCAAGTGATCCTCCCTCCTCTGTCTCCCAAGTAGCTGGGACCATAGGCATGTGCCACCATGCCCAGATTATTTTTTTTAATTTTTTTGTAGAGACAGGGCCTCCCTATGTTGCTTAGGCTGGTCTCGAACTCCTAGGCTCAAGTAATCCTTCCACCCTAGCCTCCCAAAGTACTAGGATTATAGGCATGAGCCACTGTGCCTGGACTTTGTTACTATTTTAAATAATATTTTGCTTTCCTACATAAGATATTTCTGAAAGAATGCGTAAGAAACTAGGAGCAGTGGTTGCTTCTGGTAGTTGAAACTGGAGGATGGGAGTGGGAAACAGGGATGCATCTTATGTCATTTTAATCCTTAAAAACAATTCAAGGGTCCAACGCGGTGGCTCATGCCTGTAATCCCAACACTTTGGGAGGCCGAGGCAGTTGGATCACCTGAGATCAGGAGTTCGAGACCAGCCTAGACAACATGGTGAAACCCAGTGTCTACTAAAAATACAAAAATCAGCCGGGCGTGGTGGCGGGCCTGTAATCCCAGCTACTCAGGAGGCTGAGGCAGGAGAATCACTTGAACCCGGGAGGTGGAGATTGCAGTGAGCCAAGACCGTGCCACTGCACACCAACAAGGGTGACAGAGCAAGACTTCATCTCAAAAAAAAATCTTTTTTTAATCAATACATGAAGCAGGCCTTCTCAAATGTTACCGTGTATCAACATCATCACAGGCATCTCAGTCAAATGCAGATCCTTGGGCCCTGCCTCAGTGGGGATTCTGTTACATGTAATCTGGGGTGAGGCCCAGGAAGCTTCATTATTTGCTGAGCTCTTGATGATTTAGATGATGGTCATTTTCAGGTCACTGGGGAGGGCGAGAGCCGGGAGGAGCTGGGGCAGAATCTTTTCCAGAGCCCCAAGGTGGTTTGGCTGGATTTCAGAAAGTGGAAGCGAGGCTTTTGCTTCTGTTTGTGGGAAAAGCAGGCAGACTGTCCTTAGAATCAGCCGGAGTAGGCAACCGCATCAGCTCTGATTTGTTAAGCACTTGGCACGTGCAGACTCTGCTAACGCTCAGAGAATGCTCACAGCCAGCCCCATCTTACAGATTAGGAAACTGGGGCTCTGAGAAGAGAATTCCTCACCCAAACCCATATAGGTGATGACGGGACTAGAATCTGAACCAGCCATCTGGCCCCGCAGCCTGTACTGCTCCATGCTGCATGCTGCCTTCATTTTTTTTTTTCTTTTTTTGAGATGGAGTCTTGCTCTGTTGTCCAGGCTGGAGCGCAGTGGCGCGATCTTGGCTCACTGCAACCTCCGCCTCCCAGGTTCAAGCGATTCTCCTGCCTCAGCCTCCCTAGTAGCTGGGATTATAGGCACATGCCACCATGCCTGGCTAATTTTTGTATTTTTAGTAGAGATGGGATTTCACCATATTGGCCAGGCTGGTCTTGAACTCCTGACCTCAGGTGATCCACCCACCTCTATCTCAAAAAAAAAAAAAAAAAAAAAGGACTTAGTGTGGTGGCTCACGCCTGTAATCCCAGCGCTTTGGGAGGCCAAGGAAGATGGATTACTTGAGGTCAGGCGTTCGACACCAGCCTGGGTGTCGAATGCCATTTCTACTAAAAATACAAAAATTAGCTGGGTGTGGTGGCACGTGCCTGTAGTCCTAGCTACTCAGGAGGCTAAGGCACAGGAATTGTTGCAGTGAGCTGAAATCTCACCATTGCACTCCAGCCTGGTGACAGAGCAAGACTCCATCTCAAAAAGAACAAACAACTGATGCTCGTTATCTCTCGTTGGCCCTGCCTAGAGCACAGGACAATTCTGTGCTAGTCATTGTGTTGGGGTAGGGGCTTGGAGAAAACTTCTGATTGGTCAGACCTGGGTCACATGCTCATACCTGGAGCCAAGAAGTGGGGTCAGCCCCACCCAGAGCCCATACTAACAAAGACCTGTTATCAGGAGAGGGGGTAAGGGGAGAGACACCAGGCAGGCAGGAATGGCAGGTGTGCACTGCCCAGAGACAGTGATGGTACCTGTCCCCACCTCTGCCCAGGCCTGGCGTGTCTACAGGCTCTGTTAGACATTCATATTGTTATTGTTCCTCACCTGGTGCCTGGTGAGACATTGGCAGCTGCCAGTCCAAAGAGACAGCCAGCAGACACTGCCGAGGGTCAGTTCCAGTCATGGTGCTACCGAGGGGTGCGGTGTGTCAGGCCCTGGGTGCCAGAGCGCATCCACCTGTGTCTTAGTCTGTTTTGTGCATCTTTGACAGAGTACATGAGATCGGATAACTGATAACAGAAATACATTTCTCACAGTTCTGGGGGCTGCAGGTTCAAGATCCAGGCACTGGCAGGATAGGGCCTGGTCTTTCTGCATCCATGATGGTGCCTTGAACCCTGTGACCTCTGGAGGACAGGAACGCTATGTCCAAACACAGCAGAAGAGCGGAAGAGAGAGAGAACCCACTCCCACAAGCCCTTTCTATAGCAGCATTCATCCATTCATGAGGGCTCTGCCCTAAGCTCCTCCCACCAGGCCCCACCTCCCAACAGTGGCATTGGGGGTTAAGTTTCCATCACATGACTTTTGGGGGAACCCACATCCAGACCATAGCAGCCTCCTAACCACCATATCCACCAGACGTTTTGCTGGATGGCCATGAACTGGGTGGCTCCAGGGAACTCGGGAGACCCTCAGAGGATCAGCTTGATGGGCGCATGGGAGCTTCCAGGCTGAAGGCTCCTCTGAGCTCAGCTCTCACAGCTGCCAGAGGGTGGATTTCATGAGCACAGCTCAGGGACCCCTCCCATGTGGCACTGCAGTGGCAGTGAAGAATGCCAGCCCAGCCGGTGGATCTCCCTACCTCAAGCCAGGAGCACCGCGGTGCATGTGCCAGCCTGGTCTAGCGGGAGTCATAGGCCTCTCTGCATCTATTTCAAGGTTGTGGATTTCAGGGCTTTTTTTTTTTTTTTTAAACCACCCTGCAAAGTAGGTCACCTGCTCCTCTTCCAGCTGCCTTTAAGATTCTTTGGAACAAGGCAGTTACTGTCCTTTGATTCTGAGGACATCTGCCTTTCTGGCCCTGAGGACCGCTAAGGGGGGCCAGGCAGGTCCGTGGAGGACACTGGCAGCCGTGTGGTCTGGATCAGGTAGAAGCGAGGGGAGGGAACAGAGAGAGTGGGAGGAGGGGAGAGGAGATGAGGTGGAAAGGGCCAAGCAGTCGGAGCCCCTGTGTTGGGTCCCATCCTGGTTGAAGACTCTGAGCTGGTAAGTTTCAGACCATTTTAAGGGGTATTCACTCGACTTTTAAAATAGACCATCCCCAGCCAGGCGGAGTGGCTCACTCCTGTAATCCCAGCACTTTGGGAGGCCGAGGCAGGTGGATCACCTGAGGTCATGAATTCAAGACCAGCCTGGCCAACATGGTGAAACTCTTTCTCTACTAAAAATACAAAAATTAGCCGGAACCCGCTTGAACCCAGGAGGCAGAGGTTGCAGTGAGCCAAGATCATGCCACTGTACTCCAGCCTGGGTGACAGAGCAAGATTCTGTCTCAAAAAAAAATAGGGCATCCCGGTTTGCATGGGGCCAGGAGAACCCAGCCTACACAGCAGGCCCACATGTTGGTGGGCTGGGGTCTTTCTGAATAACGCAGTTTTTCTCCCCAGGGGTTGGCCGGAGACCTATGACATGAATACCTCGGAGCCCAAGACGGAGCAGGAAAGCATCACTCCTGGGGGCCGGCCCCCATACCGCAGCAATGCTCCCTGGCAGTGGAGCGGGCCCGCATCCCATAACTCTCTACCAGCCTCCAAGTGGGCCACTCCAACCACCCCTGGCCACGCCCAGTCCCTGAGCCGGCCCCCGAAGCAGACCCCCATAGTCCCCTTCCGGGAGTCCCAGCCACTGCACAGCAAGAGGTAAGCACCTGCGGGGGGGGGGCAAACACTTCCCAATCCCCACCGGCCCACACCTGTCCTCCGCCCCTCCCTCTCTGCACTATTTCCTCCATCCTCTTCATCGCCTCAGGCTTTCGACCTTCCTTCTTATCCTTCTGTCTCCCTTGTTCCTCCCTCTCTCCTTCCCTTCAGCTTTCACCATGGGCCTCTTGTTTGGGACCCAGTGCTGGGGAGCTCAGCATCTGAGTTAGAAATTCACTATACTAAGTAGACGATTAAAGCTCTGCTTTTTTATGCTGGGCACAGTGGCTCACGCCTGTAATCCCAGCATTGTGGGAGGTCAAGGCAGGAGCATTACTTGAGGCCAGGAGTTAGAGAGCTTGGGCAACATAGCGGAACCCTGACTCTACAAAAAACATTTATTAAAAATTAGCCAGGCGTGATGCACACCTGTGGTCCCAGCCACCCAAGAGGCTGAGGTGGGAGGATGGCTTGAGCCCAGGAGTTGGAGGCTGCAGTGAGCTGTGATTGCACCACTGCACCCCAGACTGAGCAATACCTCATCTCTGAAAAAAAAAAAAGCCGGGCGCAGTGGCTCATCTCTGAAAAAAAAAAAAGCCAGGCGCGGTGGCTCAAGCCTGTAATCCCAGCACTTTGGGAGGCCGAGATGGGCGGATCACAAGGTCAGGAGATCAAGACCATCCTGGCTAACATGGTAAAACCCCGTCTCTACTAAAAAATACAAAAAACTAGCCGGGCGAGGTGGCGGGCGCCTGTAGTCCCAGCTACTCGGGAGGCTGAGGCAGGAGAATGGCATAAACCCGGGAAGCGGAGCTTGCAGTGAGCTGAGATCTGGCCACTGCACTCCAGCCTGGGCGACAGAGCAAGACTCTGTCTCAAAAAAAAAAAAAAAAAAAAAATCTCTGTTATTTTTAAGGTGAAGGGACTGATAAGCACAAAATTTAGGACAGTGATTTCTTCCTGGAGGAGGTAGGGAAATGGAAGTGGGGAAGCCCACGGATAGATGTTATCACCGCCGTTCTAGTCCCGGGTTGGGTGGTACCTTAAGGGATTTCGTTTTATGATGATGACAAATATAACTTATAGATACTCTTTTGAAGATATTATATATTAAAAGATAAAAAGAAAATTGTCCAGAAAAATGAAGGAATCCAACTTGCAGAGGGACATCTCGTCCCCGGGGGGCCAGAGGCGAGAACGGTCTTGGGCAGCCTGCAAAAGCTGTGGGTTGGGAGCAGCCGCAGTGCATCCGGGAAGAGGGGACCCAGGGGCATCCCAGCTTCTCTCACCCTGTGCTCAGCATCCTCCCCTTCATCCTGAGCAGTGGACAGCAGAAGGGATGTGGCTGGGCAGGGGAAAGGTCTGTCTGTCCGTCCGTCCGTCTGTCCATCTGTCTGTCCATCCTCCCAGGGCAGGGGTACCCTCCCACTCACCCTCTGCCTCCTTCCTCCCCTTGTCTCCTTCCAGGCCTGTCAGCTTCCCAGAAACCCCTTACACAGTATCACCAGCAGGGGCCGACAGAGTCCCTCCCTACCGACAGCCTTCTGGGAGCTTCTCCACCCCCGGCTCGGCCACCTACGTGAGATACAAGCCATCCCCAGAAAGGTCAGCCTCTCTCCATTCTTTTCATGTTAAGGGATCTGATGAAAACTGTGGCTCCTTTTTCCCCAGGAAATGCACACCCCCACAATTCTATTTGCCATTTTATGGTGTTTCTGGATCCCTGAAGGTCCTCAGAGGACCCAGCCCCATGGGGTGGTTATGTCTCATGTTTTGGAGCGAAACTGGGCCGGGCTGGGCAGGACCCATCGTTGGCTTTCCCTGCAGCAGAATTGTGGTTGCTGTTCTCTTGACACCTGTCAAGGAAGAGCGTCCACCATCCAGCACGGCCACGCATCTAACTCTCTCCAGCCCTAAGTCCCTAGGACCCGGCTGCCAGCATTACCCAGTTTTCGAGATCTTTCAGGCTTCAGTTCTGCCCACTTGTGTCCATCTGCAACCTGGCAGCCTGAGAGATCTCCCCAAACCCTCCATGACTCCCCAGTGTCCTCAGGATAAACTTGGCATTCAAGGCCCTTCAGGTTCTGGCTCCGGCTGAGCTTATTCCCCAGCTGCCTTCAGCCCTCGTGCCCTCTGTTCTTCCTCCGCCCCTAGGTCCCTGGGGCAGCCACATCAATCCCAGTCCTTGGGCCTGAGCCGTGGGCCTCATCCTGTGAATGTCCCCTTCCTCCTCCTCCCTGCAGTGGTCCTCCTCCTGAGCATCTCTGTCACCCATCCCACCTCCTTTCCCTGCTTTCTTGCCCAGGTCACCACAGTGGGCTTCCAGCCTTCATCTCACCTCCTCTGGTCTACCCTCCACTTAACAGCCAGAGGGATCTTTCTGTGTCTTCTTTTTTTTTTTTTTTTTTTTTTTTTTTGAGACCGCTCTGTTGCCCAGTCTAGAGTACAGTGGCATGATCTTGGCTGACTGCAACCTCTGCCTCCCAGGTTCAAGTGATTCTCCTGCCTCAGCCCCCTGAGTAGCTGGGACTACAGGCTCCCGCCACCACACCCAGCTAATTTTTGTATTTTTATAGAGACGGAGTTTCACCATGTTGGCCAGACTGGTCTCAAACTCCTGACCTCAAGTGATCCGCCCGCCTCAGCTTCACAAAGTGCTGAGATTACAAGTGTGAGCCCCCGCGCCCGGCCAGATCTTTCTATATCTGAACATGCCTGTCCCCTGCTCCAAACCCTCTCACCACTCCCAGAGCCCTCCGGACACAGCTTTGGCCCCTCCCTGTGGCCACCAAGGCGCCTGGCACCCTGCGAGTCTTGTGCAGTGCCACATGTCAGCCACACCAGCCACTCCCAGCTTCCTAGGGGGACTGTCTGCATTTCAGAGCCTTGATGGTATTCCTTCCTTGGCCTGAATGTGCTTCACACTCCTCACCCACACTCCCCCTGTCCTACCAACTCGAGCTTCTGTGTCCCTCTCCAGAACGCTTCTCTGGAGCTCCCTCTTGAGGCAAGGCGCTGCCCCCCAATTCCCTGTGTATTTCCTGACCATGGCCTTGAGCACTCTCCATCTTTATTAGCCAGCTAAGAGTGTGCGTGCTTGCGTACGTGCATGTGTATGCACCTGTAAGAGAGCGAGAAAGAGAGCGTAAGCGTGCTCTTCAAGACCTCCCATCACATAGTACAGAGTTCGACACATGGCTGATCTTTGGTATATATTGGATGAAAGGATAGAGTGAGCGGGTTTGTTAAAAATGAAACCACCTACCTTAAGACAAAGAATCAGGCCACCAAACCAGTAGTTCTCAGTCTTTAGCAGGCATTGGAATCATCCAGAGGAGGACTTGTTAAAATACAGATTACTGGGCCTGAGCCCCGAATTTCTGACCTGGTAGGTTCGGGGTGCTGCACCAGGGACCATTCTCTGAGAGTCGCCACACTCATCCATTGTTAGATTCTAAGCCTCTTGTTCAACTGGGGAGACATACCCACTGTTTCTTCTTCTAGTGGCCACCGTTCAGCTTTCATTCAGCAAAGGTCTCAAGAGCTTTCTGGCATGCCAGGAGGAGTATCTGAGATACTCAGTTACAAGAGGGTTCTATAGTCAGCCCTTGCTGATCGTGATGGATAGGATGGTAAAAACCACGTGCACTCTGATGAGCACTCTAATAGAGGAAGAGGGAACACAGCCCAGCCCTGGAGGTCTAGGCTGGCTGCCTGGAGGAGGTGACATCTGAATAAAATTTTGAGGGACCAATAGGAGTTTGCCACAGAGAGGAGAGAAAAAGTCATTCCAAACAGAGCAAAGGCCACAGACATGAACAAGCAAGATTAACATAGGAGAATCAGAGAGGAATCTGGTATGTGTGGGACACGGGGTGTGGGGGCACCCAGGCGACAGCAGGGGCTGAGGTTGGTAATGGCAGTTAGTGCAACTTGCCAGTAACAAAGGTGCTGGCAGTGGTGTTACCAAAAGCTCTTGGGAACTGTTTTGTTTTTGTTTTTTTTTTCCCCCTAAAATCTTGGTATCTCCCTTTATATTTTCTGTTAACTTTTTATTTTGTAATAATTATTGAGTCACAGGAAGTTGCCAAAAAAAGACATACAGGTGGCCGGACACAGTGGCTCATGCCTGTAATCCCTGCACTTTGGGAGGCCAAGGCGGGTGGATCATCTGAGGTCAGGAGTTCGAGACCAGCCTGGCCAACATGATGAAACCCCACGTCTACTAAAAATACAAAAAAATTAGCTGGGTGTGGTGGCACGTGCCTGTAATCGCAGCTACTCAGGAAACTGAGGTGAGAGAATCGCTTGAACCAGCTAGGTGGAGGTTGCAGTGAGCCAAGATTGTGCCACTGCACTCTAGCCTGGGCAACAAGAGCAAAAACTCCATCTCAAAAAAAAAAACATACAGGGAGAAAGTCTTGTGAGCCTGAACCCTTCACGCAGCCTCCCCTATTGTTAACATCTTGTATGGTTATAACGCAATATCAAAGCAGGAGGTTGACATGGGTACAGGCCTGCAGCTTATTCGGAATTCACCAGTTATGCATGCACTCATTTGTGTGTGTGTGTGTCTATAGCTCTGCACAATTTTATCACATGTGAAGTCTTGTGTAACCATCACGGGGTGCCTCATGCTATCCTTTTATAGCCACACCCATCTCCTCCCCCTATGCGTAACCCCTGGCATTCACCATTCATCTGTTCTGAGGCTCTTTTTTTTTTTTTTTTGGACACACAGTCTCACTCTGTCAGCCAGGCTGGAGTGCAATGGCACGATCATAGCCCACTGAAGCCTCACTCTCCTGGGTACAAGCAGTCCTCCCATCTCAGCCTTGCAAATAGCTAGGACTGCAGGCATGCACCACCACACCCAGCCAATTTTTCTTTTCTTTCATAGAGACAAGGTCTCACTGTGTTGCTGAGACTGGTCTTGAAGTCCATGCCTCAAGCCATCCTCCCAGCTGGACGTCCCAAAGTGCTAGGATTACAGGCGTGAGCCACCGCACCCAGCCTGTCTTCTTTAAAAATTGTTGTTATTTCATGATGAATGTTAGATAAAAGAAATTGGATGCACGTATGCTTCAGAGGTTGTCTTTTTCACTCAGCAGAATATCCTTAAGGTTCATCCACGTTATCGCGAGTCTCTGGTTCATTCATTATGCTGTTTATTCCGTGGTCTGGATATACCACAGTTTAACCACTCACCCTATACCACAGTTTAACCACTCACCCATCAAAAGACATTTGGGGGAGTGCATATTCAGGGCACTTTGAATCTATGCTCCTGGGTTGAAATGAAGTTTTTTTAAATATTAAAAATATATTTTTTAAAAAATTTAAAAAGAAAGACATTTGGGTAGTTTCCGAGTTTTGGCTATTATAAATATTCATGTGGTGAACATGTACATTCAGGCATACAGGTTTCTGCATGAAAATAAGTTTTCATTTCTCTGGGATAAATGCCCAGGAGTACAATTGCTTACCGTATGGTAAGTCCATTTTTAGTTTGAAAAGGAACTGCCAAACTGTTTTCCAGAGTGTCTGTATCATTTTACATTCCCACCAGCAGAGCGTGAGTGATCCGGGTCTCCACATCCTCACATTTGGCGTTGTCACTGTTTCTCATTTTAGCTATTTTGATAGGTGTGCAGTGATATCTCACTGTGATTTTATTTTGCATGTTCCTAATGGCTAAGGATGTTGAACACCTTTTCACGCCTTATTTGCCAATCCTGTATCTTCTTCAGTGAAGTGCCCGTGCGTGTCTTTTGTGCGTCTTCTAATTGGATGCAATGGTGTTCAGTGTCTGAGAGTTCTTTGGACGTTCTAAATACAAGTCCTTCGTCAGATATGCGATTTGCAAATGTTTCCTCCCAGCCTTTAGTTTGTCTTTTTTACAGGGTCTTTCACAGAACAAAAGTTTTTTATTTTATTTTTTATTTTTATGCATTTAGTTATTTATTTTTTGAGACGAAGTCTTGCTCTGTTGCCCAGGCTGGAGTGCATTGGTGCCATCTCGGCTCACTGCAACTTCTGCCTCCCAGGTTCAAGCAATTCTCATGCCTCAACCTCCCATGAAGCTGGGATTACAGGTACACACAACCCTTCCAGCTAGTTTTTGTATTTTTAGTAGAGACAGGGTTTCGCCATGTTGGCCAGGCTGGTCTCAAACTCCTGGGCTAAAGTGATCCTCCTGCCTTGGCCTCCCAAAGTGCTGGGATTACAGGCATGAGCCACCACACCCGGCGTAAGTTTTTTTATTTTGATAAGGCTCAAATTATCTTCTTTTTTTTTTTTTTTTTTTTTAATTTTATGGATCAGGTTTTTGGTGTTGTCTAAGAATTCTGCTCAGTGCTAGGTCCTAAAGATTTTCTCATGTTTTTTTCTGGAAGTTTTACTGTTTTACATTTAAGTCCAGGTGCTCGCTTCGGCAGCACATATACATTTAAGTCCATGATCCATTTTGAGTTTGTTTTTATTTTTGTATAAGGTGAGAGGTTTAGGTTGAGGTTCCTTGATTGCCTATGGTTGTCTGATTTACTCCAGCGTTATTTATTGAAAAGGTTACCCCCCAGTCCACTGTACTGCTTTTGTTCCTTAAGGCAAAAAGTGCTTTTGTTCCTTAAGGCAAAAATGGGGGAGTGCAGAATTAATTGGATATCTTTGTGTGGATCTGTTTCTGAGTTCCATTGATCTCTATTCATGATCTCAGCGACTCCTCCCAGCAACTCCTTGAGGTGGGTAGTTTAATTACCCTCATTTTACGGAGGGAAAACTATAGCTCAGTGAGGTGAATTCACTTGGCTAAGGTCACTCTGCCATGATGTAACAGAGCCAAGATGAGAACCCAGGACTATGGTTCCAGAGGGCTGACCCTGACAGCACTTTGGGAGGCTGAGGTGGGAGGATTGCTTGGGTCCAGGCTGTCAAGGCTTCAGTGAGCCAGGTGTGCAACATTGCACTCCAGCCTGGGTGACAGACTGAGACTCTGTCCCAAAATAATTAATTAATTAAGAGGGAAGGGGCTGGGCTCCGTGGCTCAAGCCTGTAATCCCAGCACTTTGGGAGGCCAAGGTGGGTGGATCACGAGGTCAGGAGTTTGAGACCAGCCTGGCCAAGATGGTGAAACCCCGTCTGTACTAAAAATACAAAAGTTAGCCTGGGCGCGGTGGCAGGTGCCTGTAGTCCTAGCTACTCAGGAGGCTGAGGCAGGAGAATCACTTGAACCCGGGAGGTGGAGGTTGCAGTGAGCTGAGATCATGCCACTGCACTCTAGCCTGGGTGACAGAACAAGACTCTGTCTCAAAAAAAAAAAAAAAAAAAAAAGGAAGGAAGGAACTGGATCACTTGCCCACCCCTCAACCCCTGGCAAGGTTACTTTGCACCTCTGTGGCTGTGTTAACTGTCA
This sequence comes from Theropithecus gelada, assembly GCF_003255815.1. Lineage (NCBI taxonomy): Eukaryota > Metazoa > Chordata > Mammalia > Primates > Cercopithecidae > Theropithecus > Theropithecus gelada. The sequence continues at coordinate 41,953,213 of NC_037687.1, read as the reverse complement.
GGATTTACTCAAGTCACGTTGACAGAGGGCTGGCTGCCAGAGTGGAATCTGGGCAAGCAGGAACAGAGAAGGTGATGACTGCTGGGGTGGCAGCCAACAAGGCTACATCATCTGACCATCATTTTGCCCAGGCATCCTGTCATTTACCTGTCTATTGTTCCATCGGTTGGTGTGTGAGACTGACAGAGCAGGCGGGAGCTCTGCTCTGTGAGGCTCCTGCCCACAGTCCTGTCTATCTTGGTGCTTTCCTCTGTGGCCAAAAGGGAAGCTCAAGCCAGCATCCCATAGCCCAACCCTGCTCCCCGTAAGGTGCCTCCCCAGGGTTAGTACCTCCAGCTTCTGCGTGGAGACACCTGAAACCACAGCTAGTCAGCTCCTCCCAAAACCCCAAACCCTTTATCTATAAAGTGAGTTATCTTCCAGGAAGAGATAATTACTTTAAAATTACTCAGATGAGGTTAAAGACAGCAATTTTATCTTCTGTACTGCCAGAGATGTTTCCCCAGAGCTGTATGTGATGAGATGCTGGGATGTCCCGATTTCCAATCAGTTTGACCAAAATTGGACAGTGATAGACATGGTCCCAAATGGGATATGTTCAGCATCCCAATGAATGGCCAACACAGGTCAGTTTGCATTGGGATGATAAAAAGTCTTGTTAGTTGGGTGGGGCACAGTGGCTCACACCTATAATCCCAGCACTTTGGGAAGCCGAGGTGGGCAGTTGCAGGCAGATCACTTGAGGAGTGAGACCAGCCTGGCCAATATGGTGAAACCCCATCTCTACTAAAAATACAAAAAACAGCTTGGCATCTTGGCGCGTGCCTGTCTTCCCTTGGGAGGCTGAGGCAAGAGAATATCGCTTGAACCCTGGAAGCGGAAGTTCGCGTCACTGCTGCCCTCCAACCTAAGCAAAAGGGCAAGACTCCGTCTCAAAAAACCAAAAGTCTTGTTAGCAAGAGAAGTACATGGTTGGATAAAGTACAGGTTGTCTGATTGGGGAGAAGAGCTGAGAGATGAAACAAGGTCAAATATGCCTGACGAAAGAGGAGGGTCTATCGATTAGGTTTAGCTGCATAGTATACAAAATAGTGGTTCTGACAAGATTGTTTCTTTCCCCACATTGACGGGAAACCAGGCCCCTCCTCCTTGATGTATCGCTGTCCTTGGCCTTTTGCCTCCTGGTTCAAGGTGGCTGTTCAAGCTGTAGCCTTGAGGAGGTGGTGAGGCAAAGGTACCCGCAGCACACTGGTGAGGAGGCTTCGAGGCTGGAAGTCACGTGTGGCGCCTCCACTTTTATCTCATTGGCCAGAGCTGCAAGGGATCCTGGGACATGTAGTCTGGTGATCCAGTCTCATTGCTGCCCCAGATACAGTTGGGATTCTGTTACCAAGGAGGAAGGAGAGGCTAGTCATGGGGAGCAGCCTGCAGCGTCTGCCACTCAGACTTTCCGCTCTCCCCGGGCTCATCCTAGCCATTTTTCCTGAGTGCCAAGGATTTCACAGTGACTTTTTGGGAAAACTGAGTAAGTGCATCAACACTCCGATCTCCAGCAAGGATGGAGCCACATTTTACCAGGCAGCTAGCCACGTGTGAAGTCAGCTAGTAAGGTGAAGATTGCTTATAGTCAAAGTTGCTTTTGTAAAATCCCTTTGATTGCTGGAAGCTGGGCCCTCAGACTTTGAGAAAAGTAAGAATTCACGTTTTGTACATCCTGTGTTTGGGCTCTGTCTTCCTCTCCTGGAAGTGTCAGAGGTCAAGGTCTGGTTGAAGGCAAGGAGGATGGTGTGTTTTTTCCTGGCAAGTGAGTAGAGTTGAGTTTTCAGAGAGTGCAGTGCTCCTTGAAACACCCCTCTACTGTGCTCAGGGCGTTGAAGCCAGGGGGTTAGAGCAGGGTCTCTGTAGAGACAGTCCTGGCTTTGAGCTGGCAGGATGACCCTGAATAAGTCAATTACTTTCTCTTTGGCATCTTCGGGGATCCCAGTTTATGACCTCCCCCTCCCCCTGCCAGATCCTCCCAAGTTGAAAGTACAGGTGCCAGGAGCCAACCAGGGAATTGCAATATCAACACTTTTTTTTGTTGGTTTTTTTTTTTTTTTTGAAATGGACTCTCATTCTGTCGTCCAGGCTGGAGCACAGTGGCACAATCTTGGCTCATTGCAACCTGCAACCTCCACCTCCCGGGTTCAAGTGATTCTCCTGCCTCAGCCTCCCAAGTACCTGGGACATCACAGGCACACACCACCACACCTGGCTAATTTTTGTATTTTTAGTAGAGACGGGGTTTTGCCATATTGGCCAGGCTGGTCTCGAACTCCTGAGCTCTAGTGATCCACCTGCCTTGACCTCCCAAAGTGCTGGGATTACAGGCGTGAGCCACCACGCCTGGCTAATATCAACATTACTAATGGAGGCTCAGTAACTCCCCCAGAGCACACGGCCTGTGTCAGTGAGGTACTTCTGGCTGAAGCAACCAAACTTTGGCTCAAACATTGTAGGAATTTGTTATCTCACAGAAAAGGAAGTTCAGGAGCAGGGCAGGTTCCAGGGAGGGTGAACCCAGCTTCTTGACCACATTATCAAGGGCCAGATTCCTTCTGCCTCATCTCTTCCACCATCAGAGTGGGCCTCACCTGCAGGCTGGTAGCAAGAGGGCAGCCGCAGCTTGTGATGTTAAGTCGGGACTCAGCAGCATCTGGAGGGCAAAGAGAGGCCATCTTTTCTTGTCATCCCTCTTAGGAGCAAGGAGATTTCCCAGAAGCCTCTGGGCAGACTTACCCCGTTTCAGTCAGACGGTGCTGGGTAACAGACACCTGAAAGTCTCTGTGGCTTAAATCAGCAAAGTTTATTTCTCGGCCCCTCCTCAGTTCCACTGCTGGTTGGCAGGGACCTCTCAGGACCCAGGCTCCCCAGGCAGCCAGCAACTCCCAGTCATTTCCCTGACAGCTCAGCTACGAGCGCTGGTCACATAACTCCATTCAGCCAGTCTCAAGGGACCCGGAAGTGTGTCCTGCCACCTGCTTGGAAGTGGAGAACTGGAAATGTTTTGTGGGCGTCTTAATAACTCTGACCTCCCTTCATGTCTCATCAGTCAAAATTGTGTCACAGGCCTGTCTCTGAACCAACCTGAGGCAGGGAGAAGACTTTCTTTCTTTTTTTTTTTTTTTTTTTTGAGACGGAGTCTCGCTCTGTCGCCCAGCCTGGAGTGCAGTGGCCGGATCTAGGCTCACTGCAAGCTCCGCCTCCCGGGTTTACGCCGTTCTCCTGCCTCAGCCTCCCAAGTAGCTGGGACTACAGACGCTCGCCACCTCGCCCGGCTATTTTTTTGTATTTTTTTACTAGAGACGGGGTTTCACCCGGTTAGCCAGGATGGTCTCGATCTCCTGACCTCGTGATCCACCCGTCTCGGCCTCCCAAAGTGCTGGGATTACAGGCTTGAGCCACCGCGCCCGGCCAGGGAGAAGACTTTCTACCACAACCGACCGTGATCCAGGGAGGACTGGACATTAGGAAGTGTCCACAAGATTCACCCCATGGTTGTAGACAGGGCCGCTGGGGCTGGGCGTGGTGGCTCACACCTGTAGTCCCAGCGCTTTGGGAAGCTGAAGTAGGCAGATAGCTTGGGCCCAGGAGTTCGAGACCAGCCTGGGCAACATAGTGAAACCCATCTCTACAAAAAATACTAAAACTTAGCCGGGCATGGTAACATGCACCTATAGTACCAGCTACTCAGGAGGCTGAGTTGGGAGGATCGCTTGAGCTGGGAGGCAGGGGTTGCAGTGAGCTGAGATTATGCCACTGCACTCCAGCCTGGTTGACAGAGTGAGACCCCGTTTCAAAAAAAAAAAAAAGAATGCCACTGGGACATGAGGGCACAGTGAGAGCCTTCTACCACCACCTCCCTTAAATCCTAGCCTTGCCTGTGAGTGTGTGAAGCCGGCCTCCAGGAGGACCTCTGTCTAGGGGATAACTTTATTCCATCCATTCCCCAACCCTATGAGGTAGAAAATGTTACCTCGTGAGCTGACCATGGTAGAACAGGCAGAGTTCTAGCCCATCAGCCAGGTGTCCCAAGTTACCATGTGTCAGGAGTCAGCCCATGGCTAAACACTGGGCATGATGGGGCATCCTTCAGTCCTGAGAAGGGCTTACTGTTATTGCCTCTTGACAGCTAAGGAAACTGAGGCTCGGGGCTAGGAAGTGGCTGCATCTGTCTAAGCAAGAGGCCATGGTGAGGTCTGAAGCCCCAGTTGCCCAACTCAGGGCCTGCTGCACCCATGAGTGCTTCCCTAGCCTGCTGTCTCCATCAGAGAGCAAGGCAGCCCGAGATAAGCCTGGGGCAGTAGCTGCTGGGGACGTTCACCCCATGTCACAGCCAGAAAACAGGACCCCTGAGAGGATCCCAGGGGTAGGGCTGTCGGCCCAAGCGGCCTCTGCCCCCTCCTTCCCCGAGGAACCCGCCTTGCCCCACCACCACCAGCTCCCTGGCAGGCTTCCCAGGTGAGACTCTCATCCTGGACCCGCAGCTAATAGCACGTTTCCAGGCTTACTCATCCAGCCTTGCTAACAGCTTTCTCTCTGTCATCCACGGCGGAGCCTCCCATGTGTCTAAAACCCCACTGGCAAGCAAGGCTGAGGCTCAGGTGGTTTTCGACACAGGCTGGTCTTTCACCCTGGGCACGTCTCCTCTCGTCCCCTGCAGGTACACGGCTGCCCCACACCCCCTGCTATCTCTTGATCCCCACTTCAGCCACGATGGGACGTCCAGCGGCGACTCCTCTTCCGGCGGCCTGACAAGCCAGGAGAGCACCATGGAACGCCAGAAGCCAGGTAGGGCCCCCACCAGCTACTGTGCCCACCCGCCCACCTCACTCCACAGGACCTCTTACTTAGAGCTTGACAGGCGACACTCCCCCTCCTGTCAGTGACAGATAAAACATGAAAGAAAGCTGTAAGCGCCACGTGTAAGACTAGAGAGGGCACCCAGGAGAGCAGCGGAACCAGGGAGCGAGATCCTTATCCGTCCAGACGAGGCATCGGCAGGTTGCGTCTGCTCCCGCTGATAAGGCCAGAGCCGGCGTGCAGCTGTGTGACACAGAGCTGGGAGCCACCAGGGAAGGTAGCTGAAAAAGATTAAGCATGGTGCTCTCAGGAGCAGGACTGACTGCGTCCTGTGGCTTTTCATTACATAAACCCTCCTATGTTGTTTTCAACTTTTATGGACATACGGCACATGTTAAGAACCCACATGGCTGGGCGCAGGGGCTCACGCCTATAATCCCAGCGCTTTAGGAGGCCGAGGTGGGAGAATCATCTGAGGTCAGCAGTTCGAGACCAGCCTGGCCAACACGGTGAAACCCTATCTCTACTGAAAATACAAAAACTACCCGGGCATGGTTGCACATGCTTGTAGTCCCAGCTACTCGGGAGGCTGAGGCAGGAGAATCGCTTGAACCTGGGAGGCGGAGGTTGCAGTGAGCCGAGATCGTGCCACTGCACTCCAGCCTGGGTGACAAAGCAAGACTTTCTCATAAAAAAAGAGGCCAGGCCAAGGCAGGTGGATCATTTGAGGTCAGGAGTTCGAGGCCAGCCTGACCAACATGGTGAAACCCTGTCTCTACTAAAAATACAAAAATTAGCCAGGTGTGGTGGTACGTGCCTGTAATCCCAGCTACTGGGGAGGCTGAGGCAGGAGAATTGCTTGAACCTAGGAGGTAGAGGTTGCATTGAGCCGAGATTGATGCACTCCAGCCTGAGCGACAGAGCAAGACTCTGTCTCAAAAAAAGAAAAGAGAAGAGTCCACATGATGAGTGCACAGCCTGATAATCTATCGCAGAGTGGACACACCCAGGCAGGAAACAGAACATGGCTAGCCTCCCCAAACGCCCATTCCCCTCCCAGTTAGTATCCCCAAAGGAACCCTGTCCTACTTCTCATAGCCTGAGCTTTGCCTGGTTTTGGATTTCATGGAATACAGAATCACACTGTGTCTATTTTGTGTATGTGTGTCTGGTTTCTGTCACTCAGTGTTACACTGGTGACAGCCAGCCCTGTGAATGCACAGTGTATCGCAGTATCTGAGCGGTATCCCCGGTTGTCTGAATGAGCCACAATGTATTGCCACATCCTGGTGTTGATAGACATTTGGGTTGTTTACAGTTGGGACTGCCTAGAGCAGTATTGCTAGGAACATTCTTGTGCCTGTCTTTTGATGAACATATGCTCACATTTCTGTAGGGTATACACCTGGGAGTGAAATTTCTAGGTCATATGTTTAACTTTTTTATTTTATTGTATTGTATTATTATTTATTTTTTTGAGACAGAGTCTCACTCTGTTGCCCAAGCTGGAGTGCGATGGCGCAGTCTCAGCTCACTGCAACCTCCGCCTCCCAGGCTCAAGCGATTCTCCTGCCTCAGCCTCCCGAGTAGCTGAAACCACAGGCATGCGCCACCACTCCCGTCTAATTTTGTATTTTTAATAGAGACAGGGTTTCAACATGTTGCCCAGGCTGGTCTTGAACTCCTGACCTCAAGTGATCCACCCGCCTCAGCCTCCCAAAGTGCTGAGATTACAGGTGTGAGCCACCGCACAGGGCCAGTATGTTTAACTTTATAAGAACGTGCCAAACTGTTTCCCAAAATGACAAAGCATCTTATACTCTGTCTAGCAACATGTGAGAGTTCTAGTTGCTCTATGCCCTCACCAGCCTCTGTGTTTCATTTATTCCAATGGGCAGGTGGTGCCATCACATTGTGGTTTTATTTATTATTTTTTTAAAACATTTTTTGTAGAGACAAGGTCTTGCCAAGTTGCCCAGGCTGGTCTCGAACTCCTGGGCTCAAGTGATCCTCCTACCTCGGCCTCCCAAAGTGGTGCTGGGATTACAGGCACGAGCCACCGCACCTGGGTGACATTGTGTTTGTAATTTGCGTTTTTCTGAAGACTGCTGAGATTGAGCATCTTCTCAATGTTTCTTCCCCATTATTAATCAAGTTGTGAACTACTCAGATGAATATTTTAAACATAATTCCATAGAACAAACCTGTAGCCCCTTTGAAGTCTGAGAACCAGCAGTTGAATGGGCAAGATGGATTCAGAAGGAAGCAAACAAATAAGCAATGTTAGAAAGCGGTGACATCAGAGTGGGAGGGGTGGAGATGTCCTCTTAGGGAGTGTTTGAGAATTTCCAGGCAGCTGGCAGAGCTGACCCTATCAGCACACCAGCTCTCCCAGCTGCTGTGGGGTATGGAAGAGGCTGCATGCCCCAAGATTCGTGGCCTGGAGAATTCCTTAGTGTCTCAGCCCATGGTTCTCTTAAACCAGAGACAATGTCACACCTATAATCCCAGCACTTTGGAAGGCCGAGGGGGGCGTGGATCACCTGAGGTCGGGAGTTCGAGACCAGCCTGGCCAACTTGGTGAAAGCCCATCTCTACTAAAAATACAAAAATTAGCCAGGTGTGATGGTGCATGCCTGTAATCCCAGCTACTCGGGAGGCTTAGGCAGGAGAATCACTTGAACCAGGGAGGCAGAGGTTGCAGTGAGCTGAGATCATGCCATTGCACTCCAGCCTGGGTAACGAGAGAGAAACTCTGTCTCAAAAAAAAAACAAAAAACAAACCAGAGACAGTGGTTGGGCTTCAGGGAAGCAGGTGGAACTGCTGGGGCCTCAGCCTCTTTGCTGCCTCCAGGGCGTGCGTGGTTTGCTCCTGTCCTCAGCACACTTAATCATGCCTGTCACTGCCCCTAATTCTGTCATCTTTGCTCCAAGACAGATAGATTTGGATCCCTTTTTTCCTTTTTCCTCACCAAGTTCAGAAAAAGAGAAAAGTGTTGCTTGGCTATTTTATTACACACCAAAGTACAAAATGGGGAGGAAATGTTTCCCACATACACCATGGGCCCCAGATAAGAAACTCACTGTTGCCCTTCCCTTCCCTCTTCCGTCTCCTGGAGCTTGGCTCCCCACTCACTTCCTTGACCTTGTTATAGTTGACTCCTAAAGTTGCTGCTGCCACACACACACGCCCACACAGATCAGGGAAATCTGTTTAGAAATCATCGTGAGGCCGGGCATGGTGGCTCACGCCTATAATCCCAGCACTTTAGGAGGCAGAGGCAGGTGGATCACTTGAGGTCAGGAGTTCAAGACCAGCCTGACCAACATAATGAAACCCCACCTTTACCAAAAATACAAAAATTAGCTGGCATGCACCTGTAATCCCAGCTACTCAGGGGGCTGAGGCAGGAGAATCGCTTGAACCCAGGAGATAGAGGCTGCAGTGAGCTGAGACCGCGCATTGCATTCCTCGGAGACAGACTAGGACTCCGTTTAAAAAATAAAAAAAGAAATCATTGTGAGGTCTAGAATGTATTCAAGACCCAGAAAAAAGGTCGGGCACAATGGCTCACACTTATAATCCTAGCACTTTGAGAAGCTGAGGTGGGAGGATTGCTTGAGGCTAGAAGTTCGAAACCAGCCTGGGCAAACTAGCGGGACTCTGCCTCTACAAAAAAAAAAAATAGCTAGGTGTGGCAGTGCGCACCTATGGTCCCAGCTGCTCAAGAGACTGAGGGGTAAGGATGGCTGCAGCTTGAGGCTGCGGTGAGCCGTGATCCACTACACTGTAGCCTGGGCGACAGAGCAACACCCTGTCTCAAAAAAAAAAAAAAAAAAAAAAAGGTAGTTCACTACAGATGGCAAGGATCAGGCTTCGCAGCAAATGTGGGGGTTTGCCCAGCCCCGATGGAGCGAGCCATCCTAATAACAGCCGCACGGTTTTGTGGACTGTCCGGTGTGCAGCGCTGCACATGCGTTTGTGTTTAGTCGTCTCAGGAACGCGCCAGAGTAGGCACTGCGACTGCCCCTGGTCAGAGAGGAGGACGATGAGGCACAGAAAGGTTGTCACTTGTCCCAGGTCACTAAGCGGGATATGAACGGAGCCCTGTTGGGTCCCAGGACCCCCCCCGTAAGCTCCACCCGCAACCCCTTACCCACAGAGTGTGAGCGTTTCCCAGGCCTCAGAGCACCCAGGTTGGGAAGGTGCCTCCAGGGTCACTGGCTGCCCTGAGACTGTGCCTGGCCCAGGGTTTTAGCATATCTCTCACGCTGTCCCCTGCCCAGCATGTCGAGGTTGCGGTAGGAAGGCCAGCAGGTCACTGAGGGCTGATCCAGAGAATCAGGATCAGGGCCTGCTGAGGGCAGAGCTGGGGCAGGAGAATACAGGGGCAGCCAGGATGGCGAGGAAGCTGGCCTTCCACCTGTGCATGCATTCAACTGATGATGCCACCAGGCTAGGCGCCAGGGATACCGGGTGAGCCCAGCAGGCATGTTTTCTGTCTTCTTGGAGCTGACAGTCTGGTGGGAGAATTGGATAATAACAGGGACACGATGATGATGAAACATCAACAGTAATGCTGAGTGTAATGTGGAAACTAGGCCGGGCGTGGTGGCTCACGCCTGTAATCCCAGCACTTTGGGAGGCCAAGGCGGGAGGATCACTTGAGGTCCGGAGTTCGAGAGCAGCCTGGCCAACATGGTGAAACCCCGTCTCTACTAAAAATACAAAAATTCGCTGGATGGGGTGGCAGGTGCCTGTAATCCCAGCTACTCAGGAGGCTGAGGCAGGAGAATCACTTGAACCCGGGAGGCGGAGGTTGCAGTGAGCCGAGATTGTGCTGCTGCACTCCAGCCTGGGCAACAGAGCAAGTCTCTGTCTCAAACAAACAAACAAAAAAGTGGAAACTGTCATAGCCTGCAGAAAGACATTGACAGGGTTTGGGGGGCATCTCTGAGCAAATCACATTTCAGGTGAGGCTGGAACAATGCGAAGAAGTCAGTGGGAATGAGAACATTCCAGGGAAAGTGAACAGCTAGTCGGAGACCCTGAGGTGGTGGCGACGAGGCCCATGTGTCAGGGAGGGAACAGGGGCAGAGTATGTGGAGCCTCATGGGCCACAGGGAGGCCATTGTCCTGTACTGAGAGTGGGACAGGAGCCGCAGGTCTCAGTCTTCTGTGCAGAGGAGGGGCAGGATCTGACTCAGGTGTTCCCAGGGCCCCCCTGGCTACAGATTACTGTCAGGTGGGGTGAGAGCAGGACCAGGTAGGGACAGAGGAAGGGGGAGATACGCGGTTCTGGATATAGTATTTTAAAGGCAGCGTTAACCAAATTTCCTGATGATGCCTAGTTGTGGGCATGAGAGAAGTCAAGGATGCCACAGGGGTTTTGGCCACAGCAGCTGAAAGGAGAAGTCATGAACTGAGCAGGAAAACCGTGGGAGACGCAGGTTTGGGGGAAGGTACAGCCCTTGACCTTGGCCTTAGCCATGTTCGGTGAGAGTGCCCGACAGATACCCAAGTGGAGATGCTGCAGGGCATCTGAGTTCGAGTCTCAAGTCAGGGGCAGAGGTCAGCCCAGAGGCAGAGCGCTGGAGTTGTCTGTGGTTTTTGAGGCCGGATGTGACTGCCATGGGCTCTGCTCTGTATAAATGTGGTTTCCCAGCGTGACTGCCTGCCTCCCAGGGAACCAGCACCTTCTGGGCATATAAAGATGTCCCAAAGAGGTAAACCATCAACGGAGGCAGGGCAGGTGGACAAAGAGGCCAGCCTCCCCACTTTCTCGCATCCATGGTTCCCCAGTGAAAGCCACACAGGCAGTGACACCCTCAACTGAGACTAGACGACGTCCAGCCAGGTCATTCTCTGCAGTGGCCCTGAGTGCTCTGCCCGGTCACCCAGGCCACCTTCCCCAGCAGGAACCTGGGCCCGAGAGTACCCTGGGCTTGCACTGGAGGTGGCAGTGTTGTGGTTGTGGGCTCAGGGGTCCCACAGGGCCTGGTGGGCAGTTCTGAGTCGGGCATGTGCTTGGTGTGTGGCCTCAGCAGTGACCTCCTCCCCGTTAGCCTCAGGTCCCACTCCTGTAGTGGACATCCTAGGTGTCTCTCCTTCCAGGGCAGTTTGGGGGGTGTCCAGTGAGATAATGCCGGCCAAGTCCATGGCCCATCATTAGAACAAGGCCTCCTCCTACTGGGCACTCACTCTCTACCACTGCCAGCATTGCTGTTGTTGGTGAAACCCAGGAAGGAGGCAGGGCTTGACAGCACAGGCGCTAAACCAGGCCAACCTGAGCCCCACGTCCTGCCTGGCCCTTTCCTACTGTGTGACCTTGGACCAGCTGCTTAACTTCCCCGAGGCTTGTTCCACATCTATTGGAGATGCTCCTGATACGCACTTCACAGTGGTACTGGGAGGATACATCAGGGTGATATATGCAGAATGCTTACGATAGCGCCTGACACAGAACACGCACTTAATGGGAATTATCATTATGTTAATGATCTTGAATACCGTAGCGATCAAAAGTCAGCTTTGGGGTTAAACCACCAGCGTTCAGCTTCTCAGTTAGTGCATTTGTAATTTCCGTAGATAATATCTAAATGCCCTCCACTGGGGGTGGTCTCTATATATATATATTTTTTTTTTTTTTTTTTTTTGAGGCAGAGTCTTGCTCTGTTGCCCAAGCTGGAGTGCAGTGGCACAATCTCGGCTCATTGCAACCTCCGCCTCCCAGATTCAAGTGATTCTCCTGCCTCAGCCTCCCAAGTAGCTGGGACTACAGGCATGTGCCATCACATCCAGCTAATTTTTTTATATTTTTAGGAGAGACAGGGTTTCACCATGTTGGTCAGGCTGGTGCTGAACTCCTGACCTCAAATGATCCCCTGACCTTGGCCTCCCAAAGTGTTGTTATTACAGGCATGAGCCTGTATTTTGGCGCCTGGCCAATTATTTTTTTTAAGGTCATCAAGATACTCGGTTCAGGCATACTGACTAGGCTGGAGAGGTTAAACCAGTTGACATCCACAGCAGCTGCTACTCTTTTTTTTTTTGAAACAGAGTCTTGCTCAGTCGCCAGGCTGGAGTACAGGGGCGCGATCTCGGCTCACTGCAGCCTCCTCCTCCCAGGTTCAAGCGATTCTTTTGCCTCAGCCTCCTGAGTAGCTGGGACTACAGGTGCACACCACCACGCCCAGCAATTTTTTTTTGGTTTTTTTTTTTTTTTTTTTTTTTTTTTTTTAAGTAGAGATGGGCTTTCACCATGTTGGACAGGATGGTCTCAAACTCTTGACCTCATGATTTACCCGCCTCAGCCTCCTAAAGTGCTGGGATTACAGGCGTGAGCCACTGCGCCCTGCCTGACATCCACAGCAGCCACTACTCTTAAACCCGCTTCACCTTTGGACCAGCAATTCCACCAGTAGAACTCTCTGTCCCACACACAATCCTACACTTGCTCAAAGTCGCATGTAGAGGGAAGGCCATTGCAAGACTGTTGAAGCTAATGTAAATATCCATCAGTAGGAAACTGGCAGGTCATTGATGTATATTCACTTGATGCAATACTCTTAGGGTAACATCACGTTCAATTATGTGAAGACCTATGGTGAAGATATAAAGAGAAAAGCAAATATAGATATATTACAAAGTGAAAAATTAAGTTGTAGGACAGTGTTTATTATGATTCCTTTTTTTTTTTTTTTTAAAGTTATGGGCCAGGCACAGTGGCTCACACCTGTAATCGCAGCACTTTGGGAGACGGAGATGGGTGGATCACAAGGTCAGGAATTCGAGACCAGCCTGGCCAAGATAGTGAAACCCCGTCTCTACTAAAAATACAAAAATTAGCTGGGCTTGGTGGCCAGTGCCTGTAATCCCAGCTACTCGGGAGGCTGAGGCAGGAGAATCGCTTGACCCAGGAGGTTGCAGTGAGCCAAGATCACACCACTGCGCTCTAGCCTGGGTGCCAGAGCAAGACTCTATATCCAAAAAAAAAAAAAAAAATTATGTACATATAACCAACAAAGGATTACTACCTTGCATATGTAAAGAATTGCCAAGGCAGGTGGATCACGAGGTCAGGAGTTCGAGACCAGCCTGGCCAATATGATGAAACCCTGTCTCTGCTAAAAATACAAAACAATGAGCTGAGCGTGGTGGTGCTCGCCTGTAATTCCAGCTACTTGGGAGGCTGAGACAGGAGAATCACTTGAACCCTGGGCGGTGGAGGTTGCAGTGAGCTCACACCACTGCACTCCAGCCTGGGCAACAGAGCGAGACCCCATCTCAAAAAAAAAAAAAAAAAGATAGTCAAACTCATAGAAAAATGGGTGAAGGAGGCCAGGCATGGTGGCTCACACCTATCATCCCACTATCATCCCAGCACTTTGGGAGGCTGAGGCAGGAGGATCACTTGAGGCCAGGAGTTCAAGACCACCCTGGATGCTGTAGCAAGACCTCAAAAAAAAAAAAAAAAATTAGCCAAGCATGGTGATGCACACCTGTAGTCCTAGCTACTTGGGAGGCTGAAGCGGGAGGATGGCTTCAACCCAGGAGTTCGAGGTTATAGTGAGCTATGATCATGCCATTGCACTTTAGCCTGGGTGACAGGGATGGAGGGAAATGGGATATTGTACGGCTTCAGTGAGGCTCTCAGAACGGTGTCTGGCACATAGTATGTGCTGAGATGTATTCTCTGTTACTGAGTGTTGAACTCCAAGGCATAAATTGATGGGGTCATGCCCTGGGTGAGCAGACAGGCTGGCAGAGGGGCCGGATTCTTTAGGCCCTGGCCTGAGTCACTCCTAACCACTGGTGTGTCTCCTGTTTTCCTACAGAGCCTTTGTGGCATGTGCCCGCCCAGGCCAGGCTCTCAGCCATAGCCGGAAGCAGCGGGAACAAGCACCCGTCCAGGCAGGATGCAGCAGGCAAAGATTCCCCCAACAGGCATTCCAAAGTGAGTCTGGGCACCACCCTGCCCCACTGGGGGAGCCAGGCCTACCTGGGTGTGGCCTGGGAGCTTCATACTTGGGCACATCCTCCACCTCTGCCACCTTCCACTCAGCAGAGGAGTTGAATACTTGGTCTGGAGTTGGAAACAACCAGGTTCACATTCTGGCTCCAGCCCTCATCAGCAGTCATCTTAGGCAAATCTCTTACCTCCTCGAGCTGCAGTTTCCTCTTTGTTCCATCAGTCATGGTAAATCAGCTGCTGTAACAGACAGCCCCGAATCTCAGTGACCTCATACAGTAGAAGTGGATTTCCCTCTCCTGTAACAGCACAGTGCAGGTATTCAGTGAGCATCTACCCACCATCCACATGGTGATTCAGAGCCCGGGCTCCCTCCCTCTTGTGGCTCTGCTCTTCCGCAGAGGTTCCAAGCCCTCTGCTAGGTCCCTGCATCTTTCCAGCAGTGGAGGTGAGTGAGAGAAAAGATCATGTGGGAGGTGTTTTTTAGCCCAGGCCTGGAAATGGCATGAATCACTTCCATTCCATCATGTGGCCACACCTAACTGCAAGGGAGGCTGGGAAATGTAGTCTTACATGTCCCAGGAAGGCTGGGAAATGTAGTCTTACATGTCCCAGGAAGGCTGGGAAATGTAGTCCTGTGTGTCCAGGAGGAGTAGATGGTTTACAGGGGCTCTTGGCAATCTCTTTGTATCCATTCATTCAGTGGGTGTTTGACAAGCCCTTACAACACTCCAGGCATTGGGACCATGATGATGAAGAGGACAGACCAGCCCTGTCCTCAGGAAGCTGACTTCCCAGTGGGGGCAGCAAGCAGTAAGAAGATAAACAGATCTGTTGTATAAGAAAAAGCGCGGGCTGGGCGTGGTGGCTCACGCCTGTAATCCCAGCACTTTGGGAGGCCAAGGCGGACAGATCACCTGCAGTCAGGAGTTCGAGACCAGCCTGGGCAACCTAATAAAACCCCATCTCTACTAAAAATACAAAAATTAGCCAGGTGTGGTGGCAGGCACCTGTAATCCCAGCTCCTTGGAAGGCTGAGGCATGAGAATAGCTTGAACCCAGGAAGCGGAGGCTGCAGTAAGCCGAGATTGCACCACTGCACTCCAGCCTGGACGACAAAGCGAGACTCCATCTCAAAAAAAAAAAAAGAAAGAAAGAAAGAAAAGAAAACGCACAGTCCAAGGGAGAGAGTAACAAGCACTGCAGCTCGAGGATGACGTGGTCAGAGAGGGCCTTTGAGGGGGTGACCTTTGAGCAGAAACCTGGAGTGAAGGAAGGAGCAGCCCACAAAGATCCCTCAGGGAAGAGCATTGCAGGCAGAGGGAGCAGCAGGTGCAGAGGCCCTGAGGGGGAGTGCCCAGTGTGTTCAGAGAACAGCAAGGGGGCCACCATGGCCGCAGCAACATGATCAGGAGGGAGGGGAGATGACGTCGGAAACCGGGACCCAAGCATCAAAGCCCCGTGGGCCGTGGTGGGAACTCTCACTTGTGCCTGGAGTAAGATGGAGCCACAGGTGGGGGACATAATGTAACTCAGGTGTTCCCAGCCTCCCACTGGCTGCGCATGGGGAATAAATGGGGATGAGGGTGCAGAGAGACCAGGGAGGAGGCTGCTGCACTGGCCCCGGGGAGAGGACAGGACAGGCATGGACAGGACCAGGCGGAGCCGTGGAGCAGGAAGTGACAGGTCCCGGATCTGTGTTGAGGACGCAGGCAGCAGGGTTTGCTGTTGGGCTGGACGTGAGTGAGAGCAAAAGCGGGGTCAAGGTGAGTCCACGGCTCTTGGCAGGGGCAGCTGAAAGCATGGCTGGAGTCACTGAGACAGGGAAGATGGTGCCGAGCTCAGTCTTAAATTCTCTGAGTCTGAGGTGTGGGAATCACGTTCTGTACGTGATGTCATTTGTTCCTCCAAGCAGTCCCGTTAGGGAGGCTTACTATCACCCTCCATTGTACAGATGTGGAAACTCAGGCAAAGGGACGGTAAATCACTTGCCCAAGGTAACACAGCCAGTAGATGAGAAGCCAGGATTTGAAGCTGTCTGGTCCCAGGGTTCAGGCCCAGGCGGAGGGAGGACCCAGCGAGGGAAGATGTGCCCCTGCCCTGGAGTCTGGGAATGACACGCTTCTCTTGCCCCTCAGGGAGAACCTCAGTACTCAAGTCATTCCAGCAGCAACACCCTCTCCAGCAACGCATCCAGCAGCCACAGTGACGACCGCTGGTTCGACCCCCTGGACCCCCTGGAGCCGGAGCAAGACCCCCTCTCTAAGGGTGGCTCCAGCGACAGTGGCATCGACACCACCCTTTACACCTCCAGCCCCAGCTGCATGTCCCTGGCCAAGGCTCCACGGCCCGCCAAGCCACACAAGCCCCCTGGAAGTATGGGCCTTTGTGGTGGGGGTCGCGAGGCCGCCGGGAGGTCCCACCACACAGACAGGCGGCGGGAGGTCTCCCCTGCCCCCACAGTTGCTGGCCAAAGCAAGGGCTACCGACCGAAGCTGTACTCCTCCGGCTCCAGCACCCCCACGGGACTGGCAGGGGGCAGCCGAGACCCACCGAGGCAGCCCAGGTAAGCTCTTGAACCTAGTCTGGGTTCTGGCCACCTTCTACTTCTGCCAGTTCTACTTCTAGGGTCCTGATGGTGGGGTTCTCCTCCCCAGAAATACACGGATGCTTGCGCCTAGTCACTGGGTTGCTGACAGAATTGGGGTGCTCATGGACCTCTGCCTTATTGCCCATCCATCAGCCTTCAGGGACCCCAGGTGGAAGGAAAGAAACCCCTGGCCTTCTGTCTCTGTTTTCATCTGTCTCTGGTTCTCTCTGACCCTCTGTCTCTTTTTTCTTTGCTCTCTGCTGAGACCAAAAGTTTGTATGCTTTCTCAAGGGTCACAGACTGTATCTGTTAGAGTGCATTTGACTGGAGGCAATAGGAAACCTGACCCACTATGGCTTAAACAATAGAGGTGTAACAAACAGTCCCCTGACAAGAAGTCCAGAGAAGGCAGAGCCAGGTTAGTGATGCGGCTCATGGAGAGCCTCAAAGATTGGCGCTCTGTATCTCCCTGCTCGGCATCTTTACCATGCTGGCTCATGTCTCCCTGCCTTGAGATGGAGCTGTGGTGTCTGGCAAGTGGCAGTCGGGGGCAGAGAACAGAGGGAAAGGTGGCAGCCTCCAAGCACCTTTCCCTTCCTATGGAGAAAGCAAGCACTTTCCCAGAACCCCCTTCAGCAGCTGGCGTCACGGGGCCATCCCAGCTACAAGGAGGTCTGGAAGGTCATGGTTTGGCCTTTCAGGCTCTACAATATAGGGCGATGGTCCCCAAAGAAGCCCTTGAAGGTTTGTTCAGCCCAGCTGCTGGGCCCCACCCAGAGTTTCTGATTCAGTAGGTCGGAACGGGAGACCTGAGAATATGCATTGGTGTTTTTTGTTTGTTTTTTAGACGGAGTTTTGTTCTGTTCACCAGGCTGGAGTACAGTGGTGCGGTCTCAGGCTCACTGCACCCTCCACCTCCCAGGATCAAGCGATTCTCCTGCCTCGGCCTCCCGAGTTGCTGAGATTACAGGTGCCCACCACCATGCCCAACTAATTTTTGTATTTTCAGTAGAGACAGGGTTTCACCATGTTGGCCAGGCTGGTCTCAACTCCTGACCTCAAGCGATTCGCCCACCTCAGCCTCCCAAAGTGCTGGGATCACAGGTGTAAGCCACTGTGCCTGGCTGAGAATATGCATTAAGTTCTCAGTAGATGCTGATGCTGCTGGTCCCAGAGACCACACTTTGAGAGCTGCTGGTAGAGAGGCAGACAGGAGTAAGAGAGAAAGAGCAGGCATTGGCCTGGCGCGGTGGCTCACGCCTGTAATCCCAGCACTTTGGGAGTCCGAGGCGGGCAGTTCACGAGATCAGGAGATCAAGACTATCCTGGCCAACATGGTGAAACCCCGTCTCTACCGAAATACAAAAAAATTAGCCAGGCATGGTGGTGGGCACCTGTAGTTCCAGCTACTCGGGAGGCTGAGGCAGGAGAATCGCTTGAACCCAGGAGGCAGAAGTTGCAGTGAGCCGAGATCGTGCCACTGCACTCCAGCCTGGCGACAGAGTGAGACTCTATCTCAAAAAAAAAAAAAAAGAAAGCAGGCATTGGCCAGCCAGCAGCCTGGAGTCCCGACCACACACACTGACGTTCTGATGGAGGCGATGAGCCACCTTCCAGAAAGGGGCACAGAGATGGGAAAAGTATTTCACACAAACAGAGCTCAGCCTCATCCTTGGACCCCCTTAGGGTGCTGTGACCCCAGCTATGCTGTAGTGTCCAGTGCCAGCCCCTGAGTCCACAGCTCCACATCCCTTCCTGACCATGCCTGAGGTGGGCTAACCTGAACCCCCGATTCCTATCAGGGCTCAGAACCTGGTTGGTGCAGGGATCTTCCTCTCCAGTGGCTCCCTAAACCCTTTGCCAGTCCTCAAACCCCAGCCTCTCTCCACACAGGACACCTACACGCAGGCAGCCAACTCAGACTTCTGACCACAGTCTGCAGTAGAATTGTGTCCATCTACACAGAAATATTTATGTTTAAAAAAAAAAATGGCTTTGCGCAGTGGCTTACACCTGTAATCCCAGCACTTTGGGAGACCGAGGCAGGCAGATCACAAGGTCAAGAGATTGAGACCATCCTGGCCAACATGATGAAACCCCATCTCTACTAAAAATACGAAAATTAGCTGGGCGTGGTGGTGCACACCTGTAGTCCCAGCTACTTGGGAGGCTGAGGCAGGAGAATCGCTTGAATCCGGGAGGCAGAGGTTGCAGTGAGCAAAGATCACACCACTGCATTCCAGTCTGGCGACAGAGCAAGACTCTGTCTCAAAAAAAAAAAAAAAAAAAAGGTGAAGCAGTGGTTTCCAAAATAATTCTTAATCTGTGTGTGATACACTTTGATCCAGTCTACTGTATCTAAAAATGTTTAATGCCAATCAATCCCCACTCAAATGATGTCATGGCTTACAGTGTTCTCTGACAGATTTGAAAACTGCTGTGTTTGAGTGACTGTAATGTCAGCACTTCCCCGGGCACACCGTGATCCAAGGATCTCCTTGCGTCAAAGAGCCAGAAGAAGGGCTGAAGGAGGAAAGAGGAGATAGAGAGAGAGACTGTCTGAGTGTTTTAGATCATCTCCCTAGACAAGTGGCTGTTTGTTTTTTAGAAACAGGTCCCGCTCTGTCACCCAGGCTGGGGTGCACTGGTACAATCATAGCTCACTGCAGCCTCGAACTCCTGGGCTCAAGTGTTTCTCCCGCCTCAGCACCCCCAAGTAGCTGAGACTACAGGTGTGCACCCCCAGGCCCAGCTAATTTTTTAAGTTCGTTAGTAGAGAAATGGTCTCACTGTGTTGCCCAGGCTGGTCTCAAACTCCTGGGCTCAAGGGATCCTCCTACCTAGACCTCTCAAAAGTGCTGGGATTACAGGCATGAGCCACCACACCTGGTGACGAGTACCTCTTAATCTTTTGAACACATGGGCTCTTTTGAATGGCTCATTCATTCATTCATTTATTCCATTCATAAGTATTCTTAGGGATTTGCTCTGTCCCAGACACTGTGCTGGGAACTGAGAGAAATCACAAGCACATTTGGATGAGGCCCCCAGGCCTCCCCACCGTCCAATGAGGGAAACAGATGAGAATCAGATTGTCACTGAGACGAATGAATAACTGTGCCCACCGGGGTCGAGCGCGGTGGCTCACGCCTATAAACCCAGCACTTTGGGAGGCCAAGGTGGGAGGATCACCTGAGGTCAGGAGTTCAAGACCAGCCTGGCCAACATGGTGAAACCCCGTCTCTACTAAAAATACAAAAATTAGCCAGGCATGGTGGTGGGCGCCTGTTATCCCAGCTACTCGGGAGGCTGAGGCAGGAGAATCACTTGAACCTGGGAGGTGGAGGGTGCCGTGAGCCAAGACTGCGCCACTGCACTCCAGCCTGGGGAATAGAATGAGACTCCATCTTAAAAAAAAAAAAAAAAAACAACCAATGCATTCACTCCAGCCTGGGTGACAGAGGAAACTCTGTCTCAAAAATTAAATAAATAAATAAATAAAACACTGTGGGGAGGGGGGAACCTGTCCCACGAAGAGGGACATGGGGCCAAGAAAGTCTACACTAGGGGTCTCAGGTCTCCGTTGTGGTAGCCCCCATTCCAGGCACGGAACTACCACCTTAGTGAACCCAAACTGGGAGAATTTGAAATCCGAGACATAAAGACAGCCAGGCCTGGAGTAGACTGTGGCTGAGATGGGAGGGTGGGTATGAAATCATCCTGTGTCTAAGGAAAGGATCTGCTGAACCCAGAAATGAAGGGAATGAAATGGGAGAGGAGCCCGCTGCAAAAGAGGGCCCTGCGGTTGGGAGCTTTAATTTACATACAGACAATTGATGCTAATTGCAAATCATTCTTATCTACTCATTAAAGCTGCTTCCTGAAGTTTTCTCCTAGGCAACCAGGCTTGAGAGTGGCGCAGCATTTCCCAAAATGGGGTGCTTGAGGTGATTTGGGTGGTGCGGGGAGGAAAATATTTTATTTTAAATGGATATATGCTTGCTTTAATGAGTATTAGAAAAAACTGTTTGCAACTCACCCCCTGATTTTACAGAAACCACCTTGGACAAGTCAAGGAGAAAATAAAATGAGTTGATTTAAAGAACTATATCCAGGCTGGGCTCCATGGCTCACGCCTGTAATCCCAGCACTCTGGGAGGCCAAGGCAGGTGGATCACTTGAGGCCAGGGGTTCCAGACCAGCCTGACGACCATGGTAAAACCCCATATCTACTGAAAATACAAAAATTAGCCAGGCGTGGTGGCGCATGCCTGTGGTCCCAGCTATTCTGGAGGCTGAGGCGGGAGAATCGCGTGAGCCTGGGAGGCAGAGGTTGCAGTGAGCTGAGATCGTGCCGCTGCACTTCAGCCTCAGCAACAGAGCAAGACTCAGTCTCAGAAAAAAAAAAAGAAACATATCCATGTGGATAAGAGTGTGACCTTCAGTGTCAGCCCACCTGCGTTCAATCCCTCCCTCAGCCACTTCTTGGCTGTGTACCCCCCGGGCAAGTGACTGAACTTCTCTGGGCCTCAGTTTCCTCATCTGTAAAACTAGGGATAAACCACATCCCTACCTCATAGGGATGTGGTGAAGATTGAATGTACCCTTAGAACAGTGCTTGGACTTGAAGACTGCCTGTCGGAATCATGGGGTATGAGGGGGTATTTGAAAAACACACAAAAATGAGGCCTTGCCTCAGATTCACAAAATCAGAATATCTCCCCTGGTCCAAGCCCTGTTACAGGCAGTGTTGGGGGCACAGCAGTGACTGAGGGAGCCCTGGTCCTGCCTGACAGATGCATTCCCAGAGACAGCCCAGAGGGGTCAGGTCAAGATAGCAGAGGCCCAGGCAGAGGGGTCAGGGTCAGGGTGGGGGGCCCAGGCTGAGGGGTCAGGGCTGGGATACAAGGGAGCCAGGAAGAGGAGTCAGGGTAAGATGAGGGGGCACAGGTAGAGGGGCCAGGGTGGGATGGAGGGCGGCCAGGCAGACAGATTGTGGCCATGATGGAGGGGTACAGGGAACGTGGGAGCCCAAAGGGGGCCTCCCCTAACCCAGTCGTGGGAGGGGCCGCTCCGTTGCGGGAGAGGCTTACCAGGAGAAAGAGTCTGAGCTAGCCAGGGGAGTCAGGAGGGAAAAGCAGTCCAGACAAAGTGGTGGCTCCCACCGTCCGTCTCACCCTACCTCCCTCCATTGGCCTCCCACAGTCTTCCATTTTCCATTTCAATGGGCGCAAGTTCCCTGGATGGCCACAGAGCCACCTGCTCAGAGTCAGACCTGGGTTCAAGTGGCCACATGTGCCTCCGCTTCCCATGGCGGCCACACTGTGCTGTGCAGTGGGCGGCCCAGCAGCCCCCGTGTGTGCTGTCGTCAGCACGTGCCCCTGGGCTGGAGTGACAGTCTGCTCCCCAGCCTCTGCCTGGAATGCAGGCACCTGTGTTTGAACAGGCCCCGCACAAGTGCTCAGTGACTGCCCTGTGTCGATCTCCACAGATCTCCACAGCACGCCGTGGCATAGAACTTGGCATTTATTCACACAGTGAGTGCCTGCTGCGCACCGGGGCCTCTGCAGGGAGCTGGAATGGTCAGACCAGACCCCGGCCATCCTGGCACGGACGGAGGCCCATGGGAAACAGCTAGCAAATAATGCCAAAAGCCAGGAATGAATTGTGCCAGGGGACAGCCTTCAGACACCGGTGGGGTCTGAGGGTGGATGGGATGCAGGGCTGGAGAAAGTGTCAAATCTAGCCTAGGGCCAGGGATAATGTCCCCGAACAAGGGTCAGGAGGGTCACGTCTGCCAAGGATGAGGGGGACAGGGAGGAGGGAGCGGATGAAGAGGAGGGGGGTTCAGTGGGGCGGAGAGGCATTCATCTGGGATGCAGTTACACGGATGTTTGCTCTGTTTTTTAAATTGTGTGTATATACGCAACATATATATATAGACACACACACATTCTGGGCCTCAATATATGTTGTGAACCTCAATATGTATATATACAACTATATATATATACACACTAGGTTTTTTTTAAAGTATGCTGAATTCCTCATTCAGATGAGTGTATATATAACTATTTACCATTAAAAAAAACAACCAGAAGGGAAAGATGAGGCATGGAGGAAGTATGTCTATAAACTGGAGTCGCATGTGCAGAGCCCCTGAGGTGGGGAGGAGGGTGGCATCGTCAGGCCACTGAACACAGGCCCCTTGGCTCAAGTATAGAAATTGTGGCTGGGCACAGTGGCTCATGCCTGTAATCCCAGCACTTTGGGAGGCCAAGGCAGGAGCGTCACTTGAGGCCAGGAGTTTGAGACCAGCCTGGGCAGCATAGACCCACTTCTATCCCCCAACCAAACTGCTTTTTTTTTTTTTTTTTCTTTTTGGGATGGAGTTTCGCTCTTGTTGCCCAGGCTGGAGTGCAGTGGCGCAATCTCAGCTCACTGCAACCTCCACCTCCCAGGTTCAAGCGATTCTCCTGCCTCATCCTCCCGAGTAGCTGGGATTACAGGCCACCACACCCAACTAATTTTTGTATTTATAGTAGAGACAGGGTTTCACCATGTTGGCCAGGCTAGTCTCGAACTCCTGCCCTCGGGTGACCCACCTTGGCTTCCCAAAGTGCTGAGATTACAGGCATGAGCCATCATGCTTGGCCAAAATTTTTTTTTAATTAGCTGGGTATGGCAGTAGGCTTCTGCAGTCCCAGCTACTCAAGAGGCTGAGGTGAGAGGATCACTTGAGCCTGGTAGTTCGAGACTGCAGTGGGCTGTGATTGCACCACTGCACTCCGTCCTGGGTAACTAATTGACACCCTGTTGATCAATCAATCACTCCATCCTAGGTGACAGAGCAAGACCCTATAGGTAGGTAGGTAGGTAGGTAGGTAGGTAGGTAGGTAGGTAGGTAGGTAGATAGATAGATAGATAGATAGATAGATAGATAGATAGATAGATAGACAGATGGATAGACAGACAGATAGATGGATGGATAGATAGATAGATGGATAGAGACATAGATAGGGCAGTCAGTGGGAGGTTGGGGAAGTCAGCAGTGGCCAGAACATTCAGGGCCCTACCAGCTCCTTTATGGAGTTTGGATCTCATCTTAAGAGCAGCGAGGGTAATGCGGGTGGATTTGTCTTCCAAAATATGGTGCTGGCGGTGAGACAGGAGGCAAAGTCTGAGGGGGCTGAGGCTTGGATCTGCATGGGAGGACGTGGGCCTGAGCTGGAGGACAGAGCAATTGTGGATGTGGCGACAGGCGGCATTGCCAGGAAATAAGCCAGGAGGGAGATGCAGGCCCAGGGCACAGCCAGCAAGCCATGTGAGAGTCCAGGGTGACTGCCACGTGTCTGGAGACTGCTGTGGCCTGGGAGCGCCTGAGGCGTTTGTGAGAAGAGGAGGCAGGGTGGGGCAGTCAGGGGGGACTGATTCTTCCAGTCACTGACCTTTGCAGCGCCCACTCTGTGCCAGGTGTCATTCCAGACACAGCGGTGCAGCAGCATGCCTCCCTTATGGAGCTGTCATTCTCCTGGAGACAGGACAAGACAGACAGACAGCCGAACCATTATGGAGCGTGCCGGCAGGTGATAAGTGCTGGGGAGGAAAGGCAAACAGAGCGGGTCTCCGGGAAGGCTTCTCGGAGGAGGTGATGCATTGTAGGAAGCCAGGGTGAGATGCAGGCAGTGGAAACAGATGTCCAGACCCTGAGGGTGAATTTATTCGCAGTGCTCCAGAAATGGTCAGGCGGCCAGAGGGGCTGAAGCAGGTGTGACGGGGGAGAGTGGTAGGAGCCTGGTTCTGGTGGGCATATTGACCACAGTCAGATGCTGGGATTTGGTTCCAAGGGACATGGGAGCCATGGGAGGCATTTGAGCACATCATCTGACTTAATGTTTTTAAAAAGATTACTGCGGGCTGGGCACGGTGGCTCATACCTGTAATCCCAGCACTTTGGGAGGCTGAGGCAGGCAGATCACTTGAGCCCAGGAGTTCAAGACCAGCCTGGGCAACATGGCAAAACCCCATGTCTACAAAAAATTAGCTGGGTGTGGTGGCACACGCGTGTTTGGGAGGCTGAGGTCGGAGGATTGCTTGAGCCCGGGAAGTGGAGGCTACAGTGAGCCGAGATCACATCACGGCACTCAGCCTGGGTGACAAAGCAAGACCCTATCTCAAAAAATGATAATAATAAAATGTAAAAATAAAAACTAGAAAGGATCACTGTGGGCTGCTCTGGAGAGGACAGACTGTCTTGGGCAGTGGGAGGATGATGAGCAACATTCAAAGACTGCCAGGAGAGGGATGGGTCCTGACACGCCCAAGCAGGGAGCCCCCACCCATTCCCTTCCCCGGGCTACGGCCCTCGCCGTGGAAGCCGCTGCAGCCTGTAGCAGCTTGTGCCCATCAATGGCCTCACAGATGCTCCCTCCAGACATTCGTCATGGGAGCCCAGCTGCCAGGCATGCTGCCAGGCGCCAGCGCCTGCCGTGGGCACCACGGTGGGCTGAGTGACCCTGGGCAGGCAGCCACCTGGCCCTCGCCCTCTCCTGAGGCAGCGCACACTCCTGAGCTTTCTGGGCTTCCAGAGCAATTTGTCTGAGCTGTTAGGAGCAGTCAGAGGCTCTCGGCTCCACGTGGAGCTGACGCAGCCGCAGCCAGCCGGGCGTTCCCAGGCAGGCAGGAAGCACGTGGCCTTGCTTCCCCAGGCTGTGCCAGGAGTCCCTGGGATGCCCTTCTGGGGGCACAGCCCTGAAAGGTAATCTGAGGGCCTGAAGATCCACCGGGGCCCACCCTGCCTGTGTTAGGTCACCCGAGACCGAGACCTCCTCAGGGAGTCACAGTCACAGTCAGCTTGGGAAGAGGAAGCCAGGGAGCCAGGCAGAGATCTGTGGGCAGGGAGCAGTGCAAAGGTCCCGAGGTAGAAGCGAAGGGAGTGCAGGAGCCAGGCAGAGATCTGTGGGCAGGGAGCAGTGCAAAGGTCCCGAGGTAGAAGCATTTCTGGTGTATTTGAGGACAGCTTCTGCATGGCTGGAGCAGAGTGAAGGAGAGGGAGTGTGGAGGAGCTGGGGGCAGACGCGGGCCCCTGAGGGGAGGGCTCTGGGTCTTACCAGAGTGAGGTGGAACCCTGAGAGAGTCCCGATCTGATTCTCATGTTCTCAGGATCTCTCTGGCTGTGTTTTGAGGCTGGGGAAGGATGCAGGAGGGAGGGGGAGCCAGGAGGAGGCCGCTCTGATGATACAGGTGGCAGTGGTTGGTGGAGGTAGCGAGCAGTGGCTGGATTGAGATTTCTGTTGAATCTCTCGCCTAGACCCTCTCTCTGTCCACTTTCTGAAGGCCCGTTGTTTCTGCCCCGCAGGCCACAGGGTGATGTGGCCGCTCACGGCTCCTACACCGGAGCACAATTCCAGCCACACGCGGGGGCAAATTGGCTCTTCAGCCCACGACACATGTCAGGGAGACAAAGCAAGACTGGTCCGGAGTGAAGGCCAAGTGGCTAGGGGCCCGCAGGGTGTGCAGGTGAGCAGTGTGACTTCAGGGCTCTGCTTCTGACTGCCTGTGTCTGCATCCCAGCTCCACCTTTTACCCCAGCTGTGTGATCTCCATCAGCCCCCTTAGGTGCTCTGAGGCTCAATGTCCTCATCTGTAAAATGGGGGTAATAATAGGATCTGTCGGGCGGGCACAGTGGCTCATGCCTGTAATCCCAGCACTTTGGGAGGCTGAGGCAGGCGGATCACCTGAGGTCAGGAGTTTGAGACCAGCCTGGCCAGCATGATGAAACCCCACCTCTACTAAAAAAAAAGAAATTAGCCAGGTGTGGTGGCGGGCACCTGTAGTCCCAGATACTCGAGAGGCTGAGGCGAGAGAATCACTTGAACCTGGGAGGCAGAGGTTGCAGTGAGCCGAGAGGGTACCACTGCACTCCAGCCTGGGTGACAGAGCTAGACTCTGTCTCTCAAAAAAAAAAAAAAAATTGGATCCATCATCTAAGGTTGTGAGGGTGGACTGAGACCATGAGTTTAAAGCACTTATTACAGGGCCAGAGACATAGCTGGACTCAAGTGTATCAGCTGCTGCTGTGTTTTATTCTCATGTATTATGTATTAATATTTATCATTAACAATTGTTGTCACTGGGAGTACAGAATGGTGGTTAAAAGTATCATCTCTCAAGCCAGACTACCTATGTCTACGTCCCGGCTCTTATCCCCCTATAGCTACATCATTTGGGGCAAGTTATTTCATCTCCCTGGGCCTCAGTTCCTGGGCCTCCGTTTCCCCCACCTGGAACATGGGAGTGGTGGTAGTTCCTGTCTCGGGGTTGCCACGGCGGCTAAGTGAGGTGACGCATATAAGATGCTTAGAACAAGACCAGGCAGCTTCCACAGGCTCGGAGTGGTCAGCACCGTCACTGTCACGGCCACCTACTGTGCCACTGCTCCTCTTCCTGCAGGCAGGGACCACAGCTCGCTCTCTGAGAGCCTGTCACCCACCCAGGACCACCCGTCGGTCCCCTTCAGAGTCCCCAGGCTGAACAGACCAAAAGCATTGCACACACTTATGCAGCTGGTATGATTTCTCTACCCAGCCTCTGGTTTTTCAGCTTTTTTGAAAGCATAAATCCTTTGACTCCAACAAAATGATAAATGCTCCCCTAAGCTGTCAAACAGGTAAATGCATAGCCTCTGTGGTTGAAGGTGAGGATGGGAGCACAGAGCAGGATGCCTGCCCCTCCCCTGCTACCACCACTGCTGTCTGAGCCCAGAGCCCAGGGACCCCACCACCACCTCCCTGGGACCTGCAGCTCCCTGGTTCCTCCTCGGGACTCAGTGCTGAGCACTTAGCACATAGGATGTCATGAGGCAGGTGCTGTCATTGCCTCATTTCTCAGAGGAGGAAACTGAGGCTCACTGAAGGGAATAGACCCCATCCAAGTTGGCCAGTGTGTTGACTGGAGCCAGGATTGGAACCTGCGTCAGGTGGACAGCAAAGCCCACACTATCTTGCCCCAGTTTTCAAGTTGATACTGAGGCTTCAGGAGAACTCATGGGCACACTGGCACTCCAGAAAGAATGTTCAGGCCGGGGGCTGTGGCTCATGCCTGTAATCCCAGCACTTTGGGAAGCCGAGCGAATCAGGAGGTCAGAAGTTCGAGACCAGCCTGGAGAAACCCTGTCTCCACTAAAAATACAAAAATTAATTGGGCATAGTGGTGGGTGCCTGTAATCCCAGCTACTCAGGAGGCTGAGGCAGGAGAATCACTTGAACCCAGGAGGCAGAGGTTGCAGTGAGCCCAGATTGCGCTACTGCATGCCAGTCTGGGTGACAGAGCGAGACTCTGTCTCAAAAAAAAAAAAAAAAAGTTCACTCTGTCCATTGGCAGGTGGGGTCAGAACTCACACCTGTAATCGCAGCATTTGGGCCAGTTGAGGCAGGGGGATCGCTTGAGTCCAGGAGTTCTAGACCAACTGGGGCAACGTAGCAAGACCCCATCTCTAAAAAACAAAGTTTAAAAATTAACTGGTTGAACATGCATATAGTCCTAGATACTCAGGAGGTTGAAGTGGGAGGATCGCTTGAGCCCAGGAGTTCAACACTGCAGTGAACTATGATTTCACTGCTGCACTCCAGCCTGGTTGACAGAACAAGACCCTGTCTCTTAAAAAAAAGAACTCCACTAGGCCGGGCGCGGTGGCTCACACCTGTAATCCCAGCACTTTGGGAGGCTGAAGCGGGCGGATCACGAGGTCGGGAGATCGAGACCATCCTGGCTAACAGGGTGAAACCCAATCTCTACTAAAAATACAAAAATTAGCTGGGCGTGGTGGCGGGAGCCTGTAATCCCAGCTACTCGGGAGGCTGAGACAGGAGAATGGCATGAACCTGGGAGGCAGAGGTTGCAGTGAGCCGAGGTAGTGCCACTGCACTCCAGCCTGGGCAACAGAGCAAGACTCCGTCCCAAAAAAAAAAGAAAAACTCCACCTGGTGGAACAGGCATTCACTGATGCCACTGAGAAATGACCGAGCATGGTGCCTGGCACCTGGCATGGCTCGTGGCCCATGGGGTGTCGGGGAGGGGGCGCCCACCCACCTCAGAGGGCTGGGTGGAGTTGCACAGCATATTCATGGAAATTATTATTTTGCCAAGGCCGTGCTGGGCTAGCAGAGTTTGAAGACAGGGACAGTCATGGGAATGCTTTAGGGCTGTAAGCAGCAAAATCCCAGCTCAGTTGGCGGACACTTGTTAATTAATTAATTTTTTTTTTTTTTTTTTTTTGAGACAGTCTTGCTCTGTCGCCCAGGCTGAAGTGCAGTGGCGCGATCTTGGCTCACCGCAACCTCTGCCTCCCAGGTGATTCTCCTGCCTCAGCCTCCTAAGTAACTGGGATTACAGGTGCACACCACCACACTTGGCTAATTTTTTTGTTTGTTTGTTTTTTGTATTTTTTAGTACAGATGGGGTTTCACCATGTTGGCCAGGCTGATCTCGAACTCCTGACCTCGGGTGATCCATTCGCCTCACCCTCCCAAGGTGCTAAGATTACAGGCATGAGCCACCCCGCCCAGCTGGCCACTTCCTTTTTACCCTGTGCCATTTATACAGTTTAATTAGACTTTTTAGGGTTTTTTTTTTTGTTTTATTTTGTTTTTGTTCGTTTTTGAGTGATGGGGACTCTGTCACCCAAGCTGGAATCCAGTGGCACAGTCCTGCCTCACTGCAGTCTCAAACTCCTGGGTTCAAGCGATTCTCCCACCTCAGGCTTCCAAGTAGCTGGAACTACAAGCATGTGCCACTCTGCCCAGCTTAATTTGGCTTTTATTCTGTACATGTTCCCCATCATTACTACTTCCAGAGATAATCCATTAGTGTACACTCCTCCAGAGATTTTTCTCCAAACCTTTACCAACCCAGTTCTTTCAAACATACCACTTAACCCTTACCTTGTGTGATATACAATGACTTTTTTAAAATTCTGGTTTATTTTGCCAGATGCAGTGGCTCACACCTGTAATCCCAGCTCTCAGGGAGGCAGAGGCAGGAGGATAGCTTGAGCCCAGGAGTTCGAGACCTGCCTGGACAATATAGCGAGACCCCATTGTCCATAAAAAGAAAAAAAAGGCCGGGCGCAGTGGCTCAAGCCTGTAATCCCAGCACTTTGAGAGGCCGAGACAGGCAGATCACGAGGTCAGGAGATCGAGACCATCCTGGCTAACCCGGTGAAACCCCGTCTCTACTAAAAAATACAAAAAACTAGCCGGGCGAGTTGGCGGACGCCTGTAGTCCCAGCTACTCGGGAGGCTAAGGCAGGAGAATGGCATAAACCCGGGAGGCGGAGCTTGCAGTGAGCTGAGATCCGGCCACTGCACTCCAGCCTGGGTGACAGAGCGAGACTCCGTCTCAAAAAAAAAAAAGAACACAGAGTGATGTTTTGTACCATGCATCGTTTCCATTTACTATAGCTCAGACCACCTGTCCTCATACGTAAACAGAGATTGACCTCTTTCTTTTCACTGGCTGCATAGTTTTCTTTTTCTTTTTTTTTAATTTTTTTTTATTTTTTTGAGATGGAGTCTCACTCTATCGCCCAGGCTGGAGTGCAGTGGCACAATCTCAGCTCACTGCAACCTCCGCCTCCCCGATTCACGCCATTCTCCTGCCTCAGCCTCCCGAGTAGCTGGGACTACAGGCGCCCGCCACCACGCCCGGCTAATTGTTTTGTATGTTTAGTAGAGACGGAGTTTCACCGCGTTAGCCATGATGGTCTCAATCTCCTGTCCTCATGATCTGCCCACCTCTGCCTCCCAAAGTGCTAGGATTACAAGCGTGAGCCACTGCGCCCGGCTGCATAGTTTTCGATCATAAGGATACACTTGTGGCAGGGTGTGGTGGCTCATGCCTGTGATAACTGCATCTTGGGAGGTCGAGGCAGGTGGATCACTTGAGGCCAGAAGTTCAAGACTAGCCTGACCAACATGGTGAAACCCCGTCTCTACTAAAAATAACAAAAATTATCCAGGTGTGGTGGTGCATACCTATAATCCCAGCTACTCGGGAGGCTGAGGCACGAGAATCACTTGAACCCCGGAGGCGCGAAGGCTGCAGTGAGCCGAGATTGCACCACTGCATTCCAGCCTGGCCATTTCCAACTTTTCCTGATTATAAACAGTACTACAGAGACCATCCTCATACCTGCCTGTGTGTGCTTGTGCAGGCCTTTTTTTTGCCGTTCGTTTGTTTGTTTGTTTGAGTAGCTAAGACTACAGGCATGTGCCACTATTCCCGGCTACTTTTATTTTTCTGTGGAGATGGGGTCTCTAGGGTTGGGCATGGTGCCTCACAACTGTAATCCTAGCACTTTGGGAGGCTGGGGTAGGAGGATCATTTGAGCCCAAGAGTTCAAGACCAGCCTGGGCAACGTAGCAATACCCCATCCCTATTTAAAAAATGAGAGAGAGAGAGAGAGAGATTAGGGTCTCTACAACATTCCTGGGCTCCAGCAGTTCTCCCACCTCAGCCTCCCAGAGTGCTGGGATTACAGCATGAGCCACTGTTCCCGGCCTTGTGCAGGCTTCTCTATTGCATGGATTTCTGGGAGGCCAAATGTTAAGCTGAGGCCAGTCATCCTTCAGTTCTCAGTTCTGATGCTCTTGTCTCCTGGGGAAAGCATTCCTGACCATTCTGTATTTTTTTAATTTTATTTTTATTTTTATTTTTTGAGACAGAGTCTCGCTCTGTCACCTGGGGTGGGGTGCAGTGGTGCAATCTCCGCTCACTGCAACCTCTGCCTCCCAGGTTCACGCCTTCTCCTGCCTTAGCCTCCTGAGTAGCTGGGACTACAGGCACATGCCACCACGCCCGGCTAATTTTTTGTATTTGTAGTAGAGACGGGGTTTCACTGTGTTAACCAGGATGGTCTCGATCTCCTGACCTCATGATCCACCGGCCTCGGCCTCCCAAAGTGCTGGGATTACAGGCGTGAGCCGCTGCACCAGGCCTCATTCCTGACCATTCTTGGTGTTACATGCTTCAGTAGTTCCCTGGACATCTCCTCACCAATGCATACTCTTTGCCCCATTGATAGATGTTGCTAAATTGTAGAAAGCATTACATAGTTGCTGTTTGTATCCAGGCTGACAATCCCTGCCTTTTGATGGGAGTGTTTAAACCATTCACTTTAAATGTAATTATTACTGCTAATGGTTGGTTTTGCATTAGCCATTTTGCTATTTGTTTTCTGTATGTCTACTATATTTCTTGCTTCTCTGTTCTTCCTTACTGCCTTATTATGTAGTAAATAAATACAATTTCAGGCCAGATGTGGTGGCTCACACCTGTAATCCCAGCACTTTGGGAGGCCCAGGCGGGCATATCACCTGAGGTCAGGAGTTCGAGACCAGCCTGGCCAGCATGGCAAAACCCTGTCTCTACTAAAAATACAAAAATTTA
Organism: Theropithecus gelada; assembly: GCF_003255815.1. Lineage (NCBI taxonomy): Eukaryota > Metazoa > Chordata > Mammalia > Primates > Cercopithecidae > Theropithecus > Theropithecus gelada. The sequence goes on along the minus strand of NC_037687.1, from coordinate 41,921,361 downwards.
GCCGGGCATGGTGGCGTGCACCCATAATCTCATCTACTCAGGAGGCTGAGGCAGGAGAATCGCTTGAGCCAGGGAGGCGGAGGTTGTAGTGTAGTGGGCCAAGGCTGCACCACTGCCTTCCAGCCTAAGTGACAGAGTGAGACTCTGTTCCAAAAGTTAAAAATAAAAAATATGTATAATTTAGTATAACATTTGGATTCTACTCTTGTTTAACTATCTTTTTAGTTATTATAATGTGCATCTATCAGTGCAATTCAGGTTAATACTAAATTCCAATAAAATATAAAACTTTTCTCCAATATTGTACTATTTCCTTCTCCCTTTTTTGTGCTCTGTTTATCGGATATATTATATCCATATATGTTTTAACCCAGCAGTGTAGTATTATAATTATTGCCTTATACAGTCTTACATCTTTAAGGAAGTTAAGAGAAGGAATAACAAAGCATATACTTATAGAATCCTATTTTAAAGCACAGTTTGCCATCTTGGGCTATTCATTTCTGTCTACTGACTCAGGTCATTGTCTAGAGTCATTTCTTTCAACCTGAGGACTTTTTTGTTTTTCTTTTTTTGAGACGGAGTCTTGCTCTGTCACCTAGACTAGAGTGCAATGGCGCAATCTCAGCTCACTGCAACCTCTGCCTCCTGGGTTCAAGCAATTCTCCTGCCTTAGCCTCCTGAGTAGCTGAGATTACAGGTGCCTGCCACCACTCCATTGATTTTTGTATTTTTAGTAGAGTCGGGGTTTCGCCATGTTGGCCAGGCTGGTCTCGATCTCCTGACAGGTGATCCACCTGCCTTGGCTTCCCAAAGGGCTGGGATTAACCGGAGGAGTTTTAAAATTCTTTTGTATCAGGCAGATATGCTAGCAACAAATTCTCTCCATCTCTGTTTATAAAGGAACATCTTTCTGCTGCCTTCATTTTTCAAGGATGGTTTTGCTGGATATAGAATTCCTGGTTAACGGTTGTTTTCTTTCAGCACTTTAAAAATTACTTTTTATTTCATTCTTTTAAATGAGAAGTCAACAGTTAATTGTATTTTTTTTTTCTTTTTTATAGAAATGGGGTCTCATTATGTTTCCCAGGCTGGTTTCCAACTCCTGGGCTCAAGGGATCTTCCCGTCTCGGCCTCCCAAAGTGCTGGGATTATAGGCCTGTTAATTGTATTGATGCTCCCCTATATGTGATGCATCATCTTGAAGCTTTCAAGATGTTTATGTTAGCATTTAACTTTATTTTTATTTATTTATTTATTTAATTTTTTTTTGAGACAGAGTTTCACTCCTGTTGCCCAGGCTGGAGTGCAATGGCGTAATGGTGTGATCTCGGCTCACCGCAACCTCCGCCTCCCAGGTTCGAGGGATTCTCCTGCCTCAGCCTCCCGAGTAGCTGGGATTACAGGGGTGCGCCACCATGCCCGGCTAATTTTTTTGTATTTTAGTAAAGATGGGGTTTCTCCATGTTGATCAGACTGGTCTCAAATTTCTGACCTCAGGTGATCCACCCGCCTCGGCCTCCCAAAGTGCTGAGATTACAGGCGTGAGCCACCGCGCCCGGCCAGCATTTAACTTTCAACTCTTTTTCTAGGTGTGAATCTCTGTATTTTTCCTACTTGGTGTTTGTTGAGCTTCTTAGATGTGTAATGTTTTTCATCAGATTTAAGAAGTTTCCAACCATTATTTCTTCAAATATTTCTTCTGCCCCTTCTCTCCTCTCCTTCCAAAGTTCCTGATGCACATATGTTGGTACCCTTCATACCGTCCCAAAGTTTCTGCCCCGGAAGAGCTTCTTCATTCACTGAGCTGGGAACAGGTGGGGAGAGGACAAAATGGGACGAATTTCCTCTATTCTTGCCTAAAGTTCAGTTTCTCGAGCATAAATGCCTCTCAAATTGTCATACGTGTTTGGTCAGTTTTCAGAGTACTGAAATGGTTGGTTGTGGTCAATTTTGTCATCTCTGGGGAGAAGATTTGCCAGTCTTCTCATTTGACTATAGTCAAAAAGTACCATCCTGTGATACTGCTAAATTAACCCTCAAAAAGGATTTATTAACATATATATATAATCCTAGCTGGGTGTGGTGGCACACACCAGTGTTCCCAGCTACTTAGGAAGCTGAGGTGGGAGGATCACCTGAACCCAGGAATTTGAGGCCAGCCTGGGCAACATAGTGAGACGTTGTCTCTTTAAATAAACAAAAAACCAATAATCCTCCCCCCCCTCCCCCCCCCCCCCCGCAGAATGCCCCCTTTTATATACATATGTGTATGTTTTTGCATAGAAAAAGGTTGAGCAGGTGCAGTGGCTCACGCCTATAATCCCAACACTTTGGGAGGCTGAGTTGGGTGATCATCTGAGGTTAGGAGTTTGAGACCTGCCTGGCCAACATGGTGAAACGCTGTCTCTACTAAAAATACAAAAAACTTAGCTGGGTGTGGTAGCAAACATCTGTAATCCCAGCTATTGGGGAGGTTGAGGCAGGAGAATCGCTTGAACTCAGGAGACTGAGGATGGAGTGAGCCGAGATTGCACCACTGCACTGTGGCCTGGGTAACAGAGTGAGACTCTGTCTCAAAAAAAAAAAAAAAAAAAGAAAAAGGTTAAGGGCCAGGCCCAGTGATGGGAACATAGCGAAACCCCATCTCTACAAAAATTAGCCAGGCATAGTGGTGCATGCTGGTAGTCGCAGCTACTCAGAGGCTGAGGTGGGATGATCACTTGAGGCTGGGAGGTCGAGCCTGCGGTGAGCTGAGATCGCACCACTGCATTCCAGCCTGGGTGACAGAGTGAGACCCTGTCTCGAAAAAAAAAGAGAGAGAAAAGTTAGGAACGAAAAAGCGCAAACTATAAGCCATAGTTCCCTCTAGAGATGAGCAGGAGGTGGGATCCCCACCTTTAGCTGCATAGGTTGTACCAAGGAGACTGGAGTGAATTTTTCAGATTCCCATAGAGGAACCAAATGTGCTAGAAGGCCATCCTCGGGTGGGATTGGGTGCTGTGCAGCAACCTTGCCTTTTCTACAGATAGGTGTCTGTATTGTTGGAATTTTCCACAGCGGTAATATATTTGTGTCTCTCTTGTGCAAATGAACCTTTTTGATTCCCAGGAGTAAACTTCAATAGCGCTGTCTTGCCAAATGTGGAGTGGATTTGGTTTTTTTATCTCTCTCATTTTTGTTTTGCAGTGACATGGGCTCGAGGGTTGGCTACCCCGCTCAGGTTTACAAAACTGCCAGTGCAGAGACTCCTCGGCCCTCCCAGCTGGCCCAGCCCAGCCCCTTCCAGCTCTCCGCCTCCGTCCCCAAGTCCTTCTTCTCCAAGCAGCCTGTGCGCAATAAGCACCCAACAGGGTGGAAGAGAACGGAGGAGCCCCCACCACGGCCACTCCCCTTCAGTGACCCAAAGAAGTAAGTGCCTGGACGTCCAGCAAGGCGCTCGCCAGATCCACACCAGGGCGTGTCGGGGGCGGAAAGAGGGTGATGCCACATGCTGTCGTTGTACAGATGACTGTGAGCCAGTGTACACACTGGGGCTGCAGTTGCGAACAGGACAGGCGGGAACCCCTCTTAGGGAGCTGGCATTCCAACTGGGGTGACCAACAGTAAATGGAATGAATAGAGAAGCACGCAGTAGGTCCATGGCGGTTAGCCCTGTGCCGCATCCGGGTGAGGAACATTCCAGACAGGAGGAGCAGCTGCAAAGGTCCGGAGGCAGTGAGTGACACGGTTGCCTGCGGGCAGGCTGGGGTGGCTGGAACAGTTTGGGCCAGGGGAGGGTGTGGGGACATGAGGTCAGGGAGGGATGGGGACAGAACGCGGAGGGTCTTGCAGGCCACGTGGAAGGGGCTTGGTGTTTGCCCTGAGTGACATGGAGCCACGGGAGGGCATGGAGCAGAGATGGGGCAGGATCTAAATTGGGCGTTCCAGGATCTCTGTGGCTGCGTGTGGGGAGCAGCCTGCGAGGAGCAGGGAGGAGCTGCTGTCGTGGTCCAGGCGGAGACGAGGGGGCGGGAGCAGGGTGGGGGGCGGAGAGGGTGAGAAGAGGGCGGTTCCGGATAGATTATCTGAAATGGAGCAGACCGGGCTTGCTGGTAGGGTGGATGTGGTGTGAGAGAAAGAGAGGGGTTGAGGATGATGCCGTGCCTTGAAGCCCGGAGGATAGACTTGCCTTGAGTGGGGAGCAGTCTTGGGAAAGGCACAGTAGTTCAATCCTGGATGCTTCGGTGTGAGATTCGCAGGAGACATCCAGACGGAGGCGTCGGGGAGGCCCTTGAGTAGGGGAATCCCGAATTCAGTGGAGAGGTCAGGCTCGAGGGAGAACTTTGGGTATTAATCAGCCTAGAGCTGCGAGGCTGGAAGAGCACCTAAGGCAGGGTGTGGATAGAGAACTGTGGGACTGAGACTGAAACCCCTTGGCGTTGAGCCAAAGTGAGAAACCGGGGAAGGAGGTGGGGCAGGGAAGGCGGGGAGGTGCAGAGGCGGGGCCAGGGGAGGCGGAGCTCAGGCGAGGAGGCGGGGCCCAGGCCAGGGTGATGAGCCTGAGAACTGACTATATAGGGTTAAGCCTCCCAGAGGTCTTTCGAGGGTTCAGGAGAAAAGGGTGAGGCAGAATTGAGGAGCTGTGTAAGCAGTTCATTTGGGGCATTTTACTTTAAAGTGAAAGAGGAGAGGGGTGTGCAGTTGAGAAAGAGTTTTGTTTTTCACTTGGAGGATACAGGAGCTACCATTTCCTGAGCACTCGCCACATCTAGGTTCATTCTAAGTGGTTTGATGCAAATGAATTTACTGGATCCCGCAACAGCTCCATGGGGGTGGACCTGTCCTCCCCCCATCCCACCACCGTTTTTGTTTTTTGTTTTTTGGTTTTTTTTTTGAGACAGAGTTTCACTCTTGTTGCCCTGGCTGAAGTGCAATGGTGCTATCTCGGCTCACTACCACCTCTACCTCTCGGGTTCTAGTGATTCTCCAGCCTCAGCCTCCCGAGTAGCTGGGGTTACAGGTGTGTGCCACCACGCCCGGCTAATTTTGTATTTTTAGTAGAGACAGGGTTTCACAATGTTAGGCTGGTCTCAAACTCCTGGCCTCAAGTGATCTGTCCGCCTGAGCCTCCCAAAGTGCAGGGATTACAGGCATGAGCCACTGTGCCTGGCCCCTGTCCTCCCCCTTTTACAGATGAGGCAGCTGAGGCCCAGAGTCACACAGCTGATGAGAGATGCAGCCTGGATCAGAGCCCAGGAAGCCTGGATCAAGGCTCATGTCTCTTGAGTGAGGGGCTCTGCCCTCCTCCATCCTGTTCTTTTTAGTGTCATCTTTCATGACCTAGATGGAGACATTCAAATCGGGGGATGACACAGAGCTTGGAGGGAGAGACGTGTCAGGAGACAGAAACAGTGTCCCGGGAGATATCAGCAGGCGGGTGTGCTGAGCTCACGCTGAGAGCCAGAGGGGATTCTGAAAACTAGACTGATGGTTAAAACTGCTTAAAACCCCAGCAGCCTCCCATGCTCCCGGGATGAATGATGCAGGCTCACACTGACTACGCACGTTTTATACCAGGCGCCGTGTTCATTGCCCAAACTCCCGCTCAGACCCTGGATGATCTGTCCCTCACCTCTGCCCTCGTTCCCATCCACTCTCCCCTCCTCGCTCTGTTCCAGCCACACTGGCCTCTTGCTCCTCCTCACACTCTCCACATCGAGGCACACCCCAGGGCCTTTGCACTGGCTCTCAATGCTGCCTGCAGTGAGCTCCCTCCAGATCTTGTGGGGTGCAGCTCACGAGGACTCGCTCTAATGCCACCCCCTCACACAGGTCCTCCTGGCCGTCAGTAGCCCAGGCTGTCATTCCGTGTCGCTGTACTCTGTTCCACATCCTGTGTCCCCCATGGGAAATAGGTTCTGCCATCTTGGTCACAAGGCACTTGTAACGTGCCCGGCACACAGGGCATGCTCCATCCTGAACATAAGACGCGTGGATCTCGTTTGATTCTCACGGCGAACCCAATAAGTAGATACTATAAGGCCCCCACTTTTCAGTGTGCCCCAAGTTGGGCCCTGCTGAACCCTGTTACCCTCCTCAACAATCACCCGTGCACACTGCTTCCTCTGCCATGAACCCCCCAACCCACACCCCCACTCTAGGCTCACTCCTGCCCACCCATGTTAATTTGCTGGGGCAGCCGCAACAAAGTACCACACCCTAAGTGGCTTAAACTACAGAAATGTACCGTCTCACCGTTGTGGAGGCCAGAAGTCCAAGGTCCAGGCGTTGACAGGGTGGTTCCCTCCAAGGGCGGTGAGGGAGAACCTGTTCCTGGCCTCCCTCCTAGCAGCCAGTGGGTGCCAACACGTAGATGCATCACCCCCGTCTCCGCCTCCTCTTCGCATGACGTTCTCCCTGCGTCTGTGCCCACATTTCCCCTTTCTGTAAGGACACCAATCTAACGGAATTAGGGTCTACCTGATTTACTTGATTGCCTCTGGAAAGACTGTCTCCAAATGAGGTCACATTTGGAGATGCTGGGGCTTAGGACTTCAATATAGCTTTTTGTGGGGGCCCAGTTCAACCCATAGCACCACTCCTTGGGTATCAACACAGACACGTCTTTCTTGGAGAAGTTCTCTGAACCCCCACACCAGGCTCAGCCCACCCCCAGCACCTGTCCCAGGGAACAGCGAATGCCACTCCCATGGCAGCTTGCTTCCTCTCTGTCACCCCCACGGGGCCCAGAACAGAGACATCCTGAACCTCACCCAGACCACACACTTAGCAGGAGCTCAGAAGATATACCTGGAGAGACAACAGCCCTATGCAACAGCAAGAGCTTTCCCAGTGACGAAATCCAGAGGTGGCTTGTATGTGTGTGTGTTTGTGTAAACATGTGTAAACTAAACATATAAAATATCAGGGGGGACACAAATGAAATCGCTTCATAGTTCCTTTTAATATTTATTTATTTATTTATCTATGTATTTATTTATTTTTGAGACGAAGTGTCACTCTGTTGCCCAGGCAGGAGTGCAGTGGCGCGATCTCGGCTCACTGCAACCTCCACCTCCCAGGTTCAAGCACTTCTTCTGCCTCAGCCTCCCAAGTAGGTGGGACTACATGCGCACACCACCACTCCTGGCTAATTTTTGTTTTGTTTTGTTTTGTTCTTCTTAATTTTTGTGTTTTTAATAGAGACGAGGTTTCACCGTGTTAGGCTGGTCTCGAACTCCTGACCTCAGGTAATCCGCCCCCCTCGGCCTCCCAAAGTGCTGGGATTACAGTCGTGAGCCACTGCACTCGGCTCCTTTTAATATTTATTTAGTTGCAGATACATTTTAAAAATCACAACCAGAGCCGGTTGTGGTACGGTGGCTCACGCCTATAATCCCAGCACTTTGGGAGGCCGAGGCAGGCAGATCACCTGAGGTTGGGAGTTCAAGACCACCCTGACCAGCATGGAGAAACCCCGTCTCTACTAAGAATACAAAATTAGCCAGGCGTGATGGCGCATGCCTGTAATCTGTTCCACATCCTGTGTCCAGCTACTCGGGAGGCTGAGGCAGGAGAATTGCTTGAACCCAGGAGATGGAGGTTGCAGTGAACCAAGATCACGCCGTTGCACTCCAGCCTGGGCAACAAGAGCTAAACTCTATCTCAAAAAAAAAAAAAAAAAATCACAACCAGATGCAGTGGCTTACACCTGTACTCCCAGCACTTTGGAAGGCCGAGGCGGGGGAATTGCTTGAGCCTAGAAGTTGGAAGCCAACCTGGGCAACAACATGGTGAGGTACCATCTGTATAAAAAAATTTTTTCGGCCAGGCGTGGTGGCTCATGCCTATAATCCCAGCACTTTGGGAGGCCGGGATGGGTGGATCACGTGAGGTCAGGAGTTTGAGACCAGCCTGGCCAACATGATGAAACCCCATCTCTACTAAAACTACAAAAATTAACCGGGTGTGGTGGCGCATGCCTGTAATCCCAGCTACTCGGGAGGCTGAGGCTGGAGAATGGCTTGAACCCGGGAGGCGGAGGTTGCAGTGAGCCGAGATTGCGCCATTGCACTCCAGCCTAGGCAACAAGAGCAAAACTCTTTCTCAAAAGAAAGACAAAAGAGAAAAAGGTTTTTTTTCAAGGCGGGTGGATCACCTGAGGTCAGGAGTTCAAGACCAGCCTGGCGAACATAGTGAAACCCCATCTCTACAAAAATACAAAAATTAGCCAAGTATGATGGCGAGTGCCTGTAGTCCCAATTATTGGGAGGCTGAGGCGGGAGAATCACTTGTACCCAGGAGGCAGAGGTTTCAGTGAGCCGAGATCATGCCACTGCACTCCAGTCTAGGTGACAGAGCGAGACTGTCTCAAAAAAAAAAAAAAAAA